>NC_134954.1:3102500-3400000 GCF_965638725.1 Aptenodytes patagonicus
GTAACAGGTTTGACGGTCTTGTAACCAGTCTGACAGCCTGGATATCTAATTTGCATCTAGCAGAGTGTCCTATTCAAATGTATACAATTTTGTGCATTACATTAAACATTCAACTGGAACCCTGTGCTTGAAACCCTAGCTAGCTGCAAACAAGAAATGTTTTCATGTAATTAAAGAAAAAAAAATCATACGAATGATCATCACAACTAAACCGCAATCTGCTGCAGCAGCCTTTACTGGGTCAAGCATGGGGGACTGAAAAAAGTAGAACTGCCTAGGGTATCTGAAATAATCAGGTATAAACAGAAATGGTATTTCACTCTCCCAGATGAGTGAAACGCAAAACTCAGCCAGCATGAAGATGAAAGCTCATATAGGATTTCTAAAGTAATGCCAGCTCTGATCAATTGAAATGTTGTTAGCAGGAGGTTAAGAAGGTATTTATTTAACAATGGGACAGAATCTAATTGACTTTGCAGGGAGAGGAGAGAGAGCAGGCAGGCAAGGGAGCACCAACTCATTCTTCTTTTTGAATCTTACACAGCCCTTTTTGGAAGGAGGCAGAAGCGCAATCCTGTGCTCCCCCAGCGCGTATTTTGCCCTCTGCAAACCCCAAGGGCATATTCGTGCCCATGTGCAGGGTCTCCCCTACAAAGGGCCGAGCCGCTGGCGGCCCTGGCTCTGTCCCCTCACGTCACCCAGGGCAGTTGTGCTGTTCTGCTTCTGCAGAATGCCTCCCAGTGTCCTCGCAGCGTGCTGCAGCAGAGCTCTGCTCCCAGCTACAGAAGTCAAACCCTCCTCTGTTTTTCTAGCTCTAAAGAATTTAAACCACCCATATAAATAACCAGAAAATAAGGGTTTGACCCAGTTATGCATCTCGGGGCTCCTTGCATTCGTTTGCTAATGCTAAATGTAATGGAAATCACAGCTTTCCTAAAAAACAGGCAGAAGAGAGAGGAAGAGAATTTGTGTTTAGGTTCCTACCCGCTTGGTTAGTTGTCACAGTGACTGACACAGCTTGGTCCTGGCTGGGATTTTGCTTGGACACTCCATTCACCGCCCAGACTTCAAAGGTGTAGTTAGTGTGTGCAAGGAGGTCAGTAATGGAGACTTTGGTGGTTTTCAAGCCGTTCTGCTGGGGGCTGAAGTGCACACCACTGCCACAGGACCGGCAGCGGCTGAGGTCGCCGGCACCGCACCTCTTGCATACCACGTTGTAGGAGATGTCTTCCCGACCACCTTTGTTCTGGGGGGGGCTCCACTCCAAGTTCACCGATGTCTCATTGACATTGGAAATCAGGTTCTGGGGAGCAGACGGAGGGCCTAGAAAGAAAAAGTCCACATGTTTTTAGTAACTGGAAAACCTTACGTGCTATCTTCAGACTTAGGGGTCCTGGGTGATACTGAGCGTGTCTAACTCCCAGTTAAGTCAAGGACAGCGGAGACCACGCAGAACTTTACTTCTCTGTGTTCTTAATGAAGGTGAAAAATTACCTGGTAAGTCAAACTCTGATCTCTTCGTCTGATGAATTAACAGTATTTTCCAGCTCTAATTGAGCCTGAAAGCCCAGTATTGCAATTAAACAAGAGTGAGGTTTTTTTGCTTTCACTATTTATACTTGTTATGAAAAACTTAAAATTTACATATTTTACATTAATTTTTCCATGATCTCCCGAGCAAAGTATCAAATGCACAAACTCCTGCTTCACTTCAGATTTTCAAGGTCCCCCCTTACCTACAGGCTAGACTCTCATTGAAACTGTTGATTTCCCGATATTTTTTTCTTAAGAACAGGAGTGCAATATTTTCCAGACAAGCTGATGTCAGATCGCATTCAGGGAACACCGAAGCCCATCAAGCAGGGAGCTGGACGTGACATTTTGGGATGCAGGAAGGAGATTTGAGTAGAAAGCTGGACACAGAACTAAGGCTCTGAAGGACGGAGAATAAAGGTTACAGGAGGGGAGTGCTGGAGAATGTGAAAGGATTGGGGAGGAAAATACGGAGCAGCTGAAAGAAGAGCTGATACAAGAAAACTGGTCAGGAACAAGAGACCATACAGAAAGCTTGGAAATAAGGCTGAATCGGAGACACAAGGTCAGCGCTTGCACCACAGGGACAGGAGACTTTAAGACTCGTAAACAGGCTGCCAAACAGTTCCCAGCTGGTTCCAGCACGGGGACAATGGGATCTGGGGACAGAGCCGAAGGCAGGCTGGGGAGGACCTCCCGGGGCAGGAGAGGGGCAGAGCTGGGCGCAGGGAAGGGGCGGCAGGAGCAGAGCAGAGCCCGCAGGAGGCAGCTCCTCCCAGCACCTCCAGCAACCCGCTGGGACTGAAATGGTCGGTTCTGCCCGACCGGGCAAGCTGCCTCCAGCAGCGCCCTGCCTCGCTCAGTAACCAACGCACAGGCAGAAATCTTATTTATATGCTTAAATCCCCGCAGGCCCAAAACCAAGAAACACACTGAAATTGCAGAAGAGCTAATCCTGTGACTCTTAATCTAATTTCAATACAGTTGAGGTGCGACACGCTTTTTGTACCCTTAAATTTAACAAGGATGATTCAGAGCAACCCCATGAAACAGGTGGGTATTTTATACATCACAAAAAGCTTCACTGATCAACAAAAGGCAGCCTGTTCTGGGGTAGAGCACGAGGGCGCTCTGACTACGCACGCAATACTTTGGGACAGGACATAAGGTAAATACTGTATCGAATAGAAATGAAACAGAGAGTGAGAACGAAGCTTGCGAAATTTAATGATCCAAACCAGAATACAGTAAAAATAGCAGTCCTTAGTAATTACTCACAGTTAGAGCTTTAAATACAAATATTATTACCAGAAAAATACTGGAAATAATTTTGTAGAAAGTCACAAATTCAGTTTTTAGTCAAGACACAGGAGAGCTTGCGAAAGCTTCTTAACTTTTATCAAAATACATTTGACGGTTGGAATTCAAAAAAAGTTCAACCAGATCTCCTGGCAGAAAAGGAAGGGAAAGAGAAAGTTCTGGCAAGTTTCATTCCAGGTTTTCCACTCCTGTTATTTGTCAAATGTTATGAAACTGGAAAAAAATCCAGCCAGCACCAATAGTTTCATTAAGCGTATAACTAAATCAATCATAATCTTTCACATGCCAAAGGTACAAAAGCAGCCGTCAGAGTAAGATGGGAACCGAATACATTAAGGTGAAATTCTGCTGAAATTACAAAGTGACTCAAGTGTAGCAGCGAAGAGGTTAAGCTGTTAAGAGGTGACTCTGGTGAAGATTAATTCCGGCTGCCTCGATTCATCAGGTGCCTCTAAGAGGAAGCCTGAGACCTGAGCACACTGCGGAGGACATGGTTTTGAGGGCTGCATCACGTCCTTGGGTCTGTGCTTGAAGCCCCCAGGATGTAACACACGTTCAACAGGAGACAGGACTTTTATTTTGGGAGAGGCAGGTAGGTTAAGAAGAGAGTCTTTAAATTACATCGAGGTCAAATGTATCTACTTATCTTCAGCACCTAAATGAAAGGCCTCTGCTGCAAGAGTAGCTGAGCAAGGATTGTTCCTCTGCGCTCACTTCAGAAATACAAAATTAATATATTCATTTCGAAAAGAGGGAAATCTTTCCTTCCTGCCAAACCTTTGAAACAGTCTCTCGAGTTAATCGGGGCTGACAGATAGAATTACTGCAAGGAGGAGAGAGCCCGGGCCAGCCTCTGCGACCGGGAGCCCTCCTGCCTGCTGCACCGCCGGGCTGCCATTCATGATTTTTATTTATACACTGGCAGCATTTAGGACTCCTAAGGACAAAACCCTTTTACTCAAAGATCAGTTACCAAACACAGTAAGAGGTGTTTCCTGCTCCAAAAATGCTTAGAAACTAGCAGAGAAAGAAAAGGGAAAGAAACTGGTTTTAATCTCTGTTCGTCACGCAGAAACTGAGGTAGAGAGAGATGTGGTGAGACGACAAGGGCACGCAAGACGTGCCTTGCACATCTGGGCATCGGTCGCAACTCTCCCAAGTCTCAGCCCAGTGCCTCTGCCCCGTAACCAGCTCTCCTTCCCCCAAAAGCTGGGTGTGCCAGCTCCCCTGGGCAGGAGAAAGCGGTCTCTGCTTAGCCTGCAAATACACGAGCCTCCTTTTCAAAAATACACTCCGAGTGCAATGAGGTGGAAGACACTCCTGAAATCATGAACTCGAGCGGCAGCGCAGGAACCGCTGAGCAAGAACTGATCTAAACCCCATCTTACCCCAAAACTCCCCAAACTGCCTCACACCAGGGCTCTCTCTTCGGGGCAGACAGACGCACGAGGCGACGACATTTGTCCCCCCGCACTGTCGAGGAGGCAGGAGAACAAACAAAAGCCTCTGGAGGAAACCAGCAGCCTCAGTAGACTGCAAGCCTAAGTCCACGCTGTGCAGCGAAGGTCCGACCTCGCCAGAGCGGCTGCCGGAGCCGGTGGGAGCTGAGGACGGCTGTCCTCCCAGAGGCCGTTCAGTACCTGGCAGCAGCAAGCCCTGAACAGAAACTGCTCCTGTGGGAAACGGCAAGAGCTTTACAGGGAGAAAAAACAAAAGGCGTTTTCTTACAGAGCGTTCACTTGCTGCAATCACACAAGCGAGAGCATCGACTCGGAGCACGGCCAGAAGAGCTGAGATAAGGTGGTGCCAGTGCAAACACCTCCCCTCCCTGAGCAACGCCCAGCTCTGCCAGGGATGCCCTCATTTCAGGGGGACATTCGTGAAGCAAAGTACTGCACGCAAGGAAGGTTCATGCTGCCACAGTTACGGTCTGAAAGAGGTGCCTTTTAGCTCATAGAGCAGCCAGTTTGGGGTTAAACTCAGACTTACTCTGATGTCCATTAAGATATTTTCCAAGGCTCTAGGTCCAGTTTCACGTGGGAAAATGTGCCAGAATGAATCAAGCTCCTCAGAAGCAAAAAGTCAGTAATTAGTATGTGGGACAGGGCATTGCAGTGTCTAAACAGAGACGCAATGAAGCGGAAAACCAGGGAAGCAGATGCTTGCAGGTCACAGAGATGACTGCACCACCTCCAGCATGAAAAGGAAGATGCGGGGGAGTCTCCAAATGGTGGGCTGACATTACAGTGAGGGGAAAAGCAATTTCTTTTCTTTCTGGAGCATAGTCATCAATGGAGCTGTTGGCACTGGGAGTAGGGGGAGTTTCAGATTGATGGGCCTGGTTTCAGATGTTGCAACACAGGGCGTATCTGCTCCTTCAATGGTGATCAGGATTTGTTTTGTTTCTGACAACAGGGCCACTGCCAACAGATGAGATGAAAACCCTTTCAGGGCCGTGGCAGGCTGGAAATGCCAGCGCTGTTTCAAGATGAACCCAGCTAGCAGGATCCCGCAGGAACAACGTCCTGCCAGCCAGACCACCACCTTCACACCAACCCTCTGTCCTCCTGCAGAAAAATCTAGCTACGGGGCAGATGAGAGGGGAGACAAGGAGCTGCGCCACTGAAACTGGTGCCAACGTCTGTGATTTCCTCCTGAACCCCATGATTTACAGCATTTTTCTTAAAAATCCTGCTGATGGAAGCATGCTATTGCATGAGCCATTCGGCACTCTGGAAGCCTGGAGCTAATAGTGCCACACAGCCCAGGAGAGCTTAAAAATGTGACAGTCCCTACAGAGGGGAAAAAAAAAATCTAGACATTTTTATTCTGTAAAACAACTAATTTTAAAGTTCATTTTTTGATGTTAGGTAGCCAAGTGCTCTCGCTTTCCTTGCCCAAGACAACAGAACCTGAGAGATGGATCTGCAGAGCCACTCGCACGTCTCCCGTTGGGGGACTGCAAAGAGGACCCGGTTTGATCATGGGGCTGGAAAGCCGGACCCCTCACCCAGCCCACTTACCAGCACCGTGAGCGGACACGGGGGACTCCTCTGTGGGAACACAGGGAACGGAAGTTTTTAATTTTATTCCTTCCTGGGGCTCCATAAATCTTGCTTCACAATAAAACCATCAAAATCAACTGAGCCATGAAGCAAATGGAAAGGCTCTGGGTGGAGCAGTTCATTGTGTGTATCAGGGCTGAGGGAAACACTGAAGAGTCTGTTTAGCAACAAGTAATCTTTGTCAAGCTAATCCTGCTATCTTCCTCAAGCCTCCTCTTAGATTTACTTAAATGTATTGGGCAATGCAGATTGTTTGGCTTTCTCTTGCTGCAATAAGCTATAGCCATTATACCTATCTGTCTCTGTCACCCACAGATAGACAGATCTGTCTGTCTTAAGGACAATGTTGTATCCTATGTCAAATGAATATTCAGGAAAACTAGAACTTTTAAGGGGTTAATAGCATGAGCATTACTTGTACTAAAAGGACTGATGTGTTTTAGCACTCTTGCCACAATCTCAGGCTGCATTTTAACTTTTCATCCATCAATATTTCTCTCCCTCCCTTCCTACAAAATACTCAAGTCCCTCTCCAGTCAGAAGCCTCCCGCACGCCGCTGCAAGTCTGATAAGAGGCTTGATGAAAACCATGACAAGGGCACGTATCAACACCTGACGGGCTCCCTCCTACCTTCCAGAGCACAGGACATCTCCGTGTGCTACGTTACCTGTGTGCCAGCTCTCTGTGGATTATAGGTCTCTGTGGGCATAGTTAAGGAGCCTCTGTGATTCATACCAGGAATCAAGTCCGGTCTGAGCACCGGAGCGACTCACATACAGCTTCTGCAGTGAAGACCCTGTAATGAACTCGCTATCCGGGACTGAACTAGCACCTGTGGGGTGCAGATGGCAAGGGGCCACGGCTGTGAAGCGAAGCAGGCTGCAAGACTAACACTGGGCATAATGACATTTCATCAGTAAACTGTTTATTTGCAAGGAAAATAATATTTTACATTTAAATCAGCTGCCCTACACACTGAGGGACCATCAGAGGGTGTCGGCTCAAAGTCTGCCTGTTGTTCAGATACCATCCTGCTGAGGAAGTTATCCCAAAGCCCCTTTCTTCCTGCCGCTGAAGGATAACAGTACAACTGTAGGAGGTTCAACCTAGTGGAACTGGCAAAATCATTCCGCCAAGGAAAAAGAAAGTCTATCCTGACCGCAATGAACAATTTCAAAGGCAAATAGCACAAAGACGATTAGCTGCAACTGAGTGAATATTCCTGCTGCCCTCAGGGATCAGTCGCGCCCAGCCCTTCATGCATGCCAAAGGGAAAGTACAGACACCAGGACCCTCGGCATGCCCAAGGACGGGGTCTAACCAGGCTGCACCAGGACTGCAGGTTCAGCACCGCTGCCGAGCCACGGGCCCAAAGGAGAGCGCCTCTGCCTTGACAAACTCCATATACCTCGAACCCATGTCAAAGGGCGTGCTGTAGCTGGTCTCCCGGAGCTGGAGGGACTCCAGCGAGACAGGCAGACAGGCATGATTTGTCGGGCGTGCAGACAGACCGCAAGCAAGTCAGCCCACCCTTTCTCCCTACAGCTGTAAACCCGACCGATCTATGCAACCGAAAAATACCTCTGGAAACTAACCTTGGGATCTGAGGGTAGAACTGTAAGTGCACTGTGCTGGGGAACTGTATTTAAATGGTTATGACAAAGGTTTTAATATCCCTGGTTTTACATCTTCCCTTTTTATTACTGATCTGCCCAGCAAGGTGCTTCTCTGAAAGTCTCTGTGGGTGTATGCAGTAAATTCAATTACAGTTTTCTACAACTGGACCAGACAGACTTGTTTGACATAAAGAATACTGTCTTCACTAAACCAGTTAATTTAGTTCAGCAACAGTGTATGGTTAGGAGGCGTGGATTAAAGGACAGTGAAAGGAGAAGAGAAAGAAATGATTCCCAGCAAAACAGCTCCCAAGTGACTTTGTTGTCCCATAAAATGACAAGAAATAAGGAGGACCTTGCAGCTTGGTTCTTGGCTGTCCCAGGTTGATAGGACGCCAGAATCCCACTTTTAGACAACTAGCAGCTCCAAATTTTGGGCAAACAGCTTTTGTTCACCAAAGCTATAGGCAAGTAAAAAAAAATTATTTTTCCTTTTCTCAGCGGTCCTGTGGACAAAGCACTGAAAATAAAGTTCTGGGCTTTGGTTTGGCCAATTTTATCAGAACCGAGTAGCCATTATATACTATTTTCTTAGGCTGAAAAACAAAAACATCACAAAACAAACCAAAGAGCCCCTCAGCACAGGGTTCTGACACTTAACGCCTTTAAACTGAGTTTAGCACTTATGAGAAACCCACTCTGATGGCACCCAAAATAAAGCGCTCTCTAGCCACAAACAGCCGCCTGCCCACACTCCTCTGTCTTAGCGTGTCCCCTGGCAGAGGGCTCCTTACCAGGAGCTCCTTTTTTTGTGCCAGCTTAGTCCTCAGCCATTAACAGTGGTAATGGATTATTCTGGCAGCAACATTACCCATTAAGGACTAAACTGATATTATCAGTATTTGGACTGTAACCACATCTGTTTACTGCTAACCTATGGTACGGTTAATATTTATTACCTTGAAAGATCTATCTGTGGGAGGAGATCTATTAAAAACGCAAGCTGAAACCCACACTCTCCAGGGAAGTGCTAATGGAGATATTTCAAATATATACCCTCAAGAAGGCAAGCCTTCGTTATGAGCATCCTGTCAGTCACCAGATCAGTGCATTTAAAATGTACCCTCCTTTAAAAGAAAGACGCTTTCAAAGGATATGTATGTGGCTAAGTAACAAGCAGGATGAGGCTTTTGAGCCCTGGAAGGAGAAAATGATTAAAAAAATAATTTACTCTGTGCGTGCACGTGTGTAAAAGCACATTTCTCTATCAGGTAACGGATGTCTCTGCAGCCAGGGCAATGGATAATTATTTTCAAGTGGGTTGTCACCCTGCATTCAGTCTGCGTTCGCCTGACGGTGTGAAATCGGAAGGAAGCTTCATTGGCAATTCCCACCAGACATCAGAAAACCTCAAGCATGTAGAAAAGACTTTAATCTTCTTTAACCATTCCCACACTCTCCCTGAGGAAAATATCACCTCTCTTTTTTGAGGCAGAAAAAGTAGACCTTAGCTTGATAAGGATTAAAAATTATTCTAACAAACAGTAAAAATAATACGATAACCTGCTGCAGTTTGAAGCTTTCTAACTTCACCCTCAAACTGAGAAAACCCTATAAACACACTGTTAAATGCAGCAGAGTGCCAACTACGGGTGTTTGTTAATCAAAGTCAATCAGGCAGACCAGCAGGCTTCAATGGGCTTTGGACCGGGACTGACAAAGGGATCCTCTTTATGAGCCTGCTCAGAGACACTGACCCTCTTCATCTCTGGTGATTTCAAAGGGAACGCAGGGTATTCAGAAATCTTGAGCTAATTTGCTACATAATAAACAAGATTCATACAACAGGGAAGGTTGCTATGACTCACCGTCGTTTAAAAGGAGCCTAGTATGAACTGGCCTGTTTTGAATCGGCAACTTGGCCTTGGCTATACTACAGAGGAGCAGTTAAGTCTTTGATAAGTTACAGAAGCAGCAGGCACCTGGGAGTAAGCATCCAACTGTCTAATAGCAAGAAAACCTAACTAGAAATGCGCTATCGGAAGCGGTGAAAAGTTTAGCACGTCTGCTATACAAGACCTGAAAGGCAGCTTTTGTGTACAACACAGCGAGAATAAAGAGAACAAATAAAGAGGTGTAAAAAAGAAAAGATCCATACAATGAACAACTCCAAAGATCTTTGGGGCATATCTACAGAGAGCAATGAAATGTCACTGGAAGTACATCAAGTACCTTTGAAGGGGCTAGCTCAAGCCCTGAGAGGCAGTACGACTCTGCTCAGGCTTTTAGTCGCATTGCAGCCTCGCCAATGGGACCATACTGCTACTCCCTCAACAAGGCCTGACGATGCCGTTATTGTACGGATAGCCTTTAACAAATCTGATCAGTACTCTATAACTTGATCATGATCCTAAAATTCATCTCCCTGGAGGCAGGGCTGAGTGTGAAATAGAGCATTTACTGTTTTCAGAGTGAATGCAAAGAAAGTAATTATTAAATAATCAATGTCTTTAAGTTCCCTCACTAAAATGTCCGGCAAAGCGGTGCCAGGCACAGCCGTCAAGAAAAAGCACCTTGGCCTCCTCTTTCCATCTCATAAAGCTTCATTAAACATGTACAACTGTGGAGCTGTCAATAACGTTTCAGCATGTGAGCTGTGAAGCCCTTCAGATAAGCCTTTGTTGTTGATCTTTCACCATCTGAAAGACAAGTTATAACGCAGAGTAAACACCTGGGCCGTGTAAGTTTAGGCTCAGAAATAAAGTCCACACTTTCCTGTGATAGTTGTCTATGTTGCTGCCACTAATTGCTTCTTTCAGCAGTTGTGGACAGGTCTCCTGTTGCCGTGGGCTAATTTACACAAGCACTGACAGTTCGGACAACCCTCGCTTCTTGTCTGCCTGGCTATTCCTGACCATTTATCATTATAGATTATGTGTTTTTACAACTGGTGAGACCAAAGTCAACAGTCCACAAGATGCGGCAGCCACTTGAAATATCAATCATCTGCTCTATTTCCACCCCCCCTCTCCCTTCTGTGCCCGGTTAGCATTACAACTGGGTTTTAATAAGGCAACATGATTTGGTAAACAATTCTTAATTTATTTACTCGGGCAAGACTCCTTTGACTTCAGTGGGAGTTCTGCCAAGCTAGGGATTTTGGACCAGCGCCAATGAGAAAATGCCCATTTTACTGGCACGTACGATTTCCTATTGACTTGCCAAAAGAACCCTGGTTACCATCTTCACAACAGGCTTTGCTCCTTTCACCTGGAGAACAATCGAACCGATATTTCCTCTTCTTTCCAGGCTAAGGGCGTAAGGCAAAGAGGTCCAGTTACCACTGGCAGAGGTGTGGGAAAACCGATGCTTGCAGGTGCCACCCCTGTGGGCTCTGGGTTTCTCTTCCAAAAACCGCCATATAAGAACATTTTGCATTGCCACGTATGCTAAGACGTGTTATCGCATCTACTCTAATACGCTCTGCTGCAGACAATACCACCCGTGTTCACTCAATCTTTCGAGATAAAAAGAAGAATTCCACTGCGGATATCAGAAAGTTACCTGACAGTCTGACAGGAAAGTAATCCAACCAGAAAAATAAGTTGTTCTGTCATTGGCCCAACTGCTGAATTTCTTATTCTGTTAGCCCTCTAATTTACTTCAACGACTCCACAGAACTGGGTCCTGACTAACCAAATCAAAGCCCCCACTTAACTGAGTAAATGTCTCTGTTAATTTAAGGCTCTGGCCAGAAAATCAGAAGACAGCTAATAAACAGTTGCTGTATTTAAAGGAGTGATGATTTTAAGTCGACTGATTATAAACACACATTGCCAAATTACTCCCGTCTCTTCTCTTCAAGCCATAACCACTCCCCTTCTTATTCAACGTCTTCTCAACTCCTTCAGCCCGTCACCACAGACGAGGGGAGACAGCCTTCTCCTTTGAGATTCCCATCACTCACAAACCCTTTCTCTCGGTCTGGCAGTGACTGATGGTCTATTTTCCCAGCCTATGCGGAGAAGAAAAATCATTCTCTCCATACTGCCTACCCACTGTTCCCTCTGCTCTTGCAACCGCCATACCGCACCTTAAAAGGCATTTTGACGTACTGTTTACATAATGAACAACTTTATATGATGTTTTAAGAACAAAATAATTTATTTAAGGTACGGACATTAAAGACGTGGAAGAATTATTATGTCGTAAATTTAACTTCTGAAGATCAGAGGCTGTATTGGCACGTACCTCATGTTATGGAGAACGGGCTCCAACAGCAGAGGTTAGACTGAAGTAGTGCCAGAACAAGTATGCAAACGCTGGGAAGGAGGCATGGCAAAGCCAATGCAAAGCTACCTACAACATACCAGCCAGCAGGGCCGCACGTTGTACCCTACTTTATTATTCTTCTAAAAGCTAGAACAGTGATAATCGGCGTCTGTCTGGAAATTTAGAAGAGGCACAAGTTAAGTTGAAGGAAAAGGAGCACATTTGTTTATTTAGAAGTCTAAGCAATCATAATAAACATATCCTCAAATAATCAGCTCCTGTGTAATTACTCATTTGGAAGCACAGTTATTAGGTAGGTAAATTCCCTCTTTTTTGAAAATGCAGGTCAAATATTTATCTCTGAGATATATTAAATGCAACACAAGATTGCGCTAAGGGTGTATATTAGACTGCAACATTTACAAAATTGAAGTGTTTAGACCTTTCAGACCTTTTTTAAAGCCTTGACCTTGGAAACAAATAAGGACAGTGTTATTTTAATGTGCATTCAAATTTTAACAACACAGTCACACAGCTCTAGTGGAATCCACATTGAGTTTCCACTGTAGATTGCTCATCATTTCATTATGGTTCATTATGCTGATAACTGTCAGAAAGCATTAGACGCAGGAGCCTTGAGTAATAGCACTGAAATGGTAATTTAAAAACAATATACTTTCTGGAGGAAATACAGCAGTGCACTAAATTCAATTAGAAGAGGCGAATGTAAAGACAAGTAAGCGACGTTTGCTGTTTGAAGTCAGGCTCTTCGATTTCTTGATAACCTAAACTGGAGAAAGCCCTTTTAAAGCAGGCACTTTTCTCTTGCATCTCACTAAATTTGCTCTCATTATCTCTAAGCTTCTCTGGTATAAACTGTCTTAAATGCAACCGTTTTAGAAATATTTCAGGCCACACCAAAATATCAATCAATCAGTCGCTGTTTGGGTGGCACAACGGACTAAATTATTCAGGGTCATTTACGGAGACAGATTTCAAGCTGGACAGTCCATGCTGGTAATCTCTCTTTTGTAAAGGGCTCCCAATTAAAAATCATTAATAATCTGAATCGAACAGACAACATAAACAATACAAAACCGTTACGTATTCACTCATAATGTGAGCATTGTTTGTTAAGAAACAGTTAGAGGACCCGACTCATTACCGGTGGGGACGCAGGACCAATGCCCATTAACTTGGGTGGGAACTGCACCTGCCTGCGCCAGGCTGCAATTCATAGAGTACCTCCTTACGGAGAAGGAAATTCAGGGATGAGGACCATGATCGAGACTGATTGTTTTCCAGCCTCATGGATTTGTGTGTTGCTAAGGCAATTTATGCTCCATTAGATTGCTAACCTTATGAAAGACCCATCCTCTCAGCAAGTACTGAAATATAATGAAGCTCTGAATAGTTGCCTTAACATTATTTTTGCGACGCTTCCAAAAGGGAAAGGCGTCCGTGTTTTCCACAGTTTGCGCTCAAGTGTACTACAGGTCAATCATACCATCTCCATGCCCAAGCACACAGTTGACAAGCCCACTGTGCTTCGGAGTTGAAAGTCTAAACTCCTGAGTCAGGTCAAAGCGGCAGATCCAGGGCGGCTCTGCTCCTCAGTGGTGACAGACACGTTGATGATTACCCCCATGAGGCAAGCTTGAGGGAAAAGATGCATCAGTAAACACATGTATGTCAGGGTGTCTACGCCTGGCCTTCCGACACAGCCCACTCCACCGTCTCCTATGCTCACGTCCCTCCATGTTCTGCTCTTACTTGTACGAGATTTAAGCCAGACATAACTACTCACTCTAGCAGAGCTAAAGTAGAGCAGAATACTAAAACTAGAGTTTTGAGTTATCTGTTTAGATTGGATGCCTGGCTTACCTGAAGGGTAGGCACAGGTTTTACAACTCAACAACAGATGGAGACGTCAGAGAGTGGCGTTATGGAATGAGAAAACTCTGGAGCACCTCTGCTGACCAGCGCATCAGGAAGGAGGTGTCGCTTTTATTACTTACCATGGGAATTGCGAGAAAGGAAAAGGAAGGGGAATTCTCCAATTCCCTTTCATCCACTAGCACAATCAGGCTAATGGAAAGTCATAACAGTCTTCCTCCCCCAACCCAGAAGGCGAGATAAGTGACGAGGCCAGCCAGTTTATTACTAAAGGAAATCAATAGCCAAGGGTCAAAGCTTTACAAAAACACATCCTAAGAATGCTGAAGTTCTTCATCTTAAAAAGTGTTTAGAAATAATAAAGAAAGGATCAATCCACAGTCCATTCCAGGTGTTCTCTCCAAATCACCGAATGTTACTTTTATTCACCTGGTCTAATAGTTCTCCAAGTGAACAGAAACCTGATTTTACAAGCCAGTGGAGCAGAGTCTATCTTTTTGCTAGAAGAATGGATCTCAGATACTGTGTTTTATTTCTTCATTAGTGTGCCGTCACACTGAGTGATTACTAAATGCAGGGCTGAATGAGAATACCGGGGTTAAAGAGAGCATAATGAACAAAGAAGGTGCCTGATTATTATGGCTGTCAGCACAAGGGAATTGGGTTTGTCACCTGGTTTAACCAACTGGTAAGAACTGATTAGAGTCTGAATCCGTCTGAAGGAACCTTTGATGTTTACGCTCCCTTCTGTCTCCACATCTTGTCAGGAAAGGCAGACAAACGGGGAGCTTCTTCCAGAGGGGCTTCCTTCAGCAGAAGCCCTTGAAATGTTTTCTGTCACTTGCCTCAAGCGCGTGGGCAGAAGGCAACTCGGCCCAGGGAGCATGGCAAACGAACGGCCGCCCAAGGAGCCCCTTGCACCCCACGCCTTGCGCAACGCAGAGGTGCACCACGCACGCAGGGCTGCATTTTGTGCCTGTGCAGGTATCACCATCGTAGCAATGTTCAACCACTGCTAAGGCAGACCTCAAAGAGGGGATATTAGCGAGCACAGCAGCGGGTGGGGAGGCAAAGCTGCCCCACAAGCCAGCTCAGAAATAACATCTGTGTCTTCCTTCACCTCGGATCACAGAAAAAGAAGCCCTTAAGCTATGGGAAAATTCAAAGCTATGAAATGGGACCTCCAGAGACAGGCCTATTTTCCAAGACCAGGTGTCCGTGGGATTGTGGTGTTGGCTTGCCTCTGCATGCCGACTCCTCCTAGACTGCTGCAGAGATGAAGACTGAGGCCAGCACCATGGCCCTTGCCTTCTCTTCTTCCCTCCTCGTATCTTCAGGATAAAAGACCAAGATCAAGGACTTCAACTTTGACTGACCTCCAAAGACAGGAACGGGGAAGGGTGCCAGAAGTAGGTCCAAGACTTGACAAAAAAGGGCTAAGCTTGCAGGGGTACATTTTGCAATACAAGCAAACATACATATCATTTGCTCACAATTCCCCCATCTGGAAGTGTTTTGCTGTCTCCTCATACTTCCCTCACTGCACACGCCTATTTAAATTCAACCAGTTGATTACTAATTTGATTTCAATTTGGTCAGGATATCACTCACTAGGACCAGAAGAAAATTTTGCTGGTATAATGTTATTTAGGGTGTACCTTCCAAACAATAGTTTTATTGTTGCAAAAAGACATTTTTCCTTTCAAAATGGTCAAGCTTTATATCTCCTAGTGTAAATTATATTATAAAAAGCATGTTCCTACCCACTTCAGCAAGGTTTCACAATACAGTTAGACCTCCATCCCCAGTCAACATTTGGCAAGGGATATACAGACCTCTCTGCTTTCCTACTAAGCGAAAGCAGCTGCTCCTGGCTATGCCCAGACCTGCTTAACCACCACCCAGCAAAACTCACAGCTGAAAAGGAGGAGATCACTGAAGAAGAGCTGGAATCAAGGGGGTGTGGGGAAGGGATGAATGCTGGCTTAGTTATGGACATACTTTGTTTCTGCCTTGTAAGGGAGAAATTAAGATTTAAATAAATGTGAGTCATCTCTCCAAAATGAATTTGGAATATATTAAAATGTTACAAAAGAAATATCTTAGCCTTCCCTCACTCACAGACACACACACACTCCCTACATAAATATACAGCTGAACTCCAAAAATCTGGAAGCATTTCCAACAGCTTTCAGGGAAAGCCACACATGGATATCCCCTGGTAAAATACAGCCCTTTCACTTACTGTTTCAAACTTCTCTGCTCCTATAGAAGTGAAAACCGAAGAACTAGATGATCACAATTTAACACCAGGGCATGCCTGGAATCCCAGGTCTTCGGCCGCGTGAGCCGTTAACCAACACATAGGACAAGGAGTTGTTTCCCGTGGTTGTGCTCAGTGCACTACGCCTCTTGTTCTCCCTGCTGAAGGCGTTTTGGTGGAACTAAAGCAAATTCTATTTGCTGTACATGATGTATTTATCTACAAAGGATAAAATAAACCATACTTTGGGTGTTTGTTTCATTAAGGTTTAAGATTTATTATTACCACCCCTTTCAGAGGAACATTTTTATGTTCCTAAGGGTCACCAGCTATATTTTGAGCAAATTAGATATATAATGAGATTATGAATATTACCTATTTACCCTAGCTCATACAATTTTGAGAAAAGCTTTCACAATCTCTACACATATCAATATTTAAAGAGATGAAAGGTGATGCGATCTACTGGAGACAGGTCCTCAGACTGGAACTTAGACCTGTATTTTATTTCCAACTCTGTTATTGAGGTGTGCGAGTCACTCCTCTTCTGTGGCTTTGTCGTCTCCTGATTTATTTAGACTGTAAGCTCTAAGGGTCAGTGCAACCATGTCACTGTTAGGAATTCAGGGCTGAGAACTAACGCTTCCTCTCCCAGAAGCGTGATCCAAAATGCAGACTGCATCTGCAAAGGGCTGTAAGAGCTACTGAATCCTGCTCTCAGAAGCAGGACACTTCTTTGAGACGCGGATCTCCAGGCAATATTTTCTACTTACAGAGTGAAAGAAAGACAGGAGAAGAAATGGATGATGAAAGGGAAGAGACGGTTCAAAGACCAACTTACGAGTGCAGGGCATGGAGGCAGCATCATTTTCAGCTCGGAAAAAGCCCCGATCGCAGGTGCAGGAGGTAGAGCCTTCCCAGATGGAGTAGCTGTGAGGCGGGCATTTGGCACAAGCAACATCTGTCGAGAGAGCCTTGTAGTATCCGATTTTGCAAGCTAGATGGAGGAACAGGAAGGGAGAGTGTTACTTGCCCAGGCTGCGATCATAAATTGCTGGCTTACTTATTCAAAATCAAGGCAGGAGACATTTCAAAGAGATCTAATAATGATGTCCTCTTAGCCCCAGGTGAAGAATTAACAATCATCATACTCTTAATGAGTAAGTAATCCTATGTCAGGGGATACTGATTTCTAATTCCAACAAGAGCCATTTTAAAAGCTGGCTTGGAGATGGTAAAAAAAAAAAATTATACTCTTCTATTGACACTGCCAGGAAATCAGCTGCCTCTTTGTGCTTACTGTGGAGTTGCATGTTGCTTAACCCATGTCCACCTGCATTCACACACACAGAGCACGACAAAAGGGGTGCAATTGGTTTATTCTATGACCACTTAAGGAATGGCAGCTGACAGTCAGACTCTGCCAATTTTTAAGAGGGAGTGGGACAGGAACCCACTGGGATTGGCAGCGAGGTCCTCAGCCTAACATGCCTGGAAATGGCACGTCTCCCGCCTGGCAAGGCAGAATTCGTTTGGCTCTTTCTCCCCCAGGGAGGAAATCAGCTATGCTCTCCCCTCCTCGAAGCCAGGGCGTAGCAGTAACTGCACCACTGCCACCAGGTCCCACGTGCAGTTGGCAAGCTTTCGGTGCCATCATCTTCATAAATGCAATGGCTACTTTTACATCACTTGGAAAAAACTCATTGGCATCGTTCATAACACATTTTAATAGTGGCTAACAAGTATGTCATCCTAGAAATTTCTACCTTGGCTAGAGATAAAAGCCCACCAGCACCACTGCCTTTCAGCGCTACAGAGAACAGAGAAAATACCCAGGCAGGCAAACGTGTAAAAAGGAAAGGCTGTTCCCAGTATTTACCACGCGACTCACTCTCACATCTCGTCACTTAACACCTACGCTACCTTTAGGGTTCCCCTGCTATGCGCCGGCTCCAGAACACGGGGTCCAGCCCTCCGCACAGCCGGGGCTGGCTCTGTCTGTTTTACCCTTCCCTTAGTCCCCCTCGTTCTTTCCCTCTTTCTCTCACGAAGCCCTCCAATGGGAAACGGAGAGGGATTTTAGTAACACATTTATAAAACAGCAAGTTACTTCATTCTTATTAACCAAAGCCATTTATGGAATTTCCTTAACGAGTCCTAACTTTACGACACGCCGTGCACCATCTGTAGGAGCGGCGGGCTTTCGCTCGCTGTGGCTGTCACTGGACCAGAGGACCTTATAAAAACACCCTGCTCAAGTGACTAAGATTTATGCTTCCAGAGTTTACATGCATCACGTTGTTAGATAAGGTTCAACTTGCAAGGTTGCAAGGTGCTTTTTGGCCATGCTTCCAACGGCCTTGGGGTTTCGATTAAAATCGGAAACCACAGCTTTGGCAGGAAGAACCACGGGGGTCAAACCCAGCCTCCCCACATCAGAGACGATTAGTCCCCGAGCACAAATACAAACCCCCTGGGGACGGCCTATCAGCCAGGCGGTCGCAGTACACAAGGCAACTCGTGTAAAACAGCTTATTCTGCTTGTGATGTGAATTGCCCAGGGAAAAAAAAAAAAAAAAACAAAAAAAACCCACGCCACAAAACACATGGAAAATTACCTTTCATTTTTTGATGTGATTTGCAATATCTGGTGAGTGAGTTGTACTATCGCTACGTGTCCTCTTGTGCCTGGTTTAACAACAGCAGCAGTCAAGTGGCAGATTCTGATCTGAGATACTATCCCCGGTTTTCACTGTCACAGCTCAGATCAGAAATACGCCCGAGCCTGCGTATGACCAGGACAGACACTGACAGGAGGAATCTTGCTGCCATATGTAAAGATAAGGCATGGAAAAACAGAATACAAGAGGAGACCAGGGTGCTGCTCTTACCCACAGAATCCTCTCTATTATTCAAGGTTGTTAAAATAAAACATGTAAACTCTAACATTACGGTTAATATGAACATCATAGTTCACAGAAATTATTAAATGAAGAGCTGTCTTTTGCATCTCCCTAGTATTAAAATACTTAAAAGATAAACGATCTAGCACACGGCTGAAGATCCTGCTCGGGCTGTAACTTGCTGTTGGAAAGGCAGGAAAATGTCACAGGTAAAGATTTTTGTGACCATTCTTCCTCCTCGCTGTCTTTTCAGACTCAGTGGTTTAAAAGGGAATAGATGGACAGAGTGAGTACTGCAAGGTCAACAGTCTGCAATTCAAGGATCCCCCCCACCCCATTTCACACACTGTATTTTGTTTTCTACTATATTAAGCCAAGATCATCAATATTTCAAGACCTGAAGAAAGCTCTCCAAACGCAGTGGCTGCTCCTAAAGCACACGCAGCCATTTTGCTTCAAAACTCACCTACTCCTGAACAGTTAGTTTTCTTCATTTTAGCGTGCTCAGAGATTCACCGCGTTTCAGCACGTGGCATAAAAGGACGTTAGAGAATGCGCTGCATTAAACCGCTAGTTCTTTGCCCCTAAGAGCTCCATGGTACTGTCACTTAAAAACTCGAATCTAATCCTGTAAAAGCTGTTCCTAGCATGAAGTACTGCTGACACACCTATTACAACCAGCGCCTGTTAAGGCTACGGATGGGCTTTTTTTGAAGGTTAATGATTTAGTAGGCAAACAAGAAGCCTGTACAAAACCTGTTCCCTGAAAGTCTTTATTGCTTGCTCATGACAAATCTTCATGCGGCTGCTTTTCTAGGATTTGCTCAGTGAGACCCGGCATGAATGGCGTTCTTACACAGCTTTCGAAAGGTACCATTGTAAAAAGATTAGTTCACATGTGCAATGCAAACTTTGAATTCAATTCCTTAGCTTTGCCTTAATTAGTTCTTTCTGATAGTTTTGGTTTGTTTTTTGCGTTTTTTTTTAAAGAGAAAAATCTTTTCTCGCAAGTAGATCACCCACAAACATAACGAGGTTACAATCATCTGCACTGGATCCAAGGAAAATTCTCAAACAAAAATATTTTCAGTACGAAAAAGCTCTTTTTTTTCTCAGAACCAATTACAGCGATTTTAAATGGACATCAGCTTGAAACAATTATGTTGATAACTCTGTGTTCCTATGTTAAAATCTTTTTAATTTATATTTCTCTTCAAGTGAGACAGGATTTGTCAAACATTGCTGGTCATCATTATATCTTTTTTTAAAGTTTACCAGAGTGATACACGTTAAAAACTGCAAAAACTGCTCCGAAGAATTGTGGAACTTCAGTCAAGTCTGGATGTAAATTTTCTCAAGCTGTTTTTCAAACTCCATTTTCTCATTAAAACCTGATTTTCAGACTCTTATGGCTTTCTCCAAAAAAAAAAAAAAAAAAAAAAAAAGAATACATGTGTGGGCTGGGAAGTCTGCTTGCTTGGTCTCTCCAAATGCTGAATCTTCTATCAGAAAATTTCAGCCAGCAATTTCAGAATTTAAAAACTCAATTTATAGTGGACAGGGTTCTAGTCACATTCTTTTTAGACACAGCTACAACAATATATGTATTAAATCATTTTTAACTGTTTTTAAATAAGCTATGCTTTTTTCTGATTTGGGAGGGGAATCTTTAACAAAATTACTTTTGCAAATTTAAAATTGTTAAAAAAAATCCCTCAGTGCTTGCTCTTAAATTGTTCCTTTGTCCTTGTTGAAATGGCAATGAATCTTTCCATCATAGCTTTGAAAAGGCTTGACATGCTTAATAGTTGTTCTTTTTTTAAAAAAATGAAATAAGAAGAGCGCAATGTCTTGCAAAGGCTTGGATAAAGAAACTGTCCCAATCTCTTTGTTGACAAGTTCCTAAATCATTAAAAATGCAGTGCGTATCTTAAAAAAAGTCTCGGGGAGCTGCAGTTCGAGGCTTTGGCAGCGCCACGGAGGCAGCGCTCTGCTCTTCACCCACAAGAAGGCCAAGCGGGACTCTGAACCGGGGAGCGGAGAGGCCCCGGAGCCAGGTGGAGCTGGCTGAGCTGCGAGCAGAAGACGGGACGGGGAAGGTCCAAGCGAGCCAGCCCTGAGCCGAGAGCCGCCGGGCAGGAGCTCCTGCAGCAACCGCGGACCCGCGCCAGAAGAAACGGTTTCCACCTGCTGCCTCGGCCTCTGCTGAAGGGGCACGGGAACGCTGGACTGCGGAGCCACCACCCTATAGATCACTATGCTGAAGGCTGCAACCTCCAGATGAGTTCTGCAAGGAAAACAGGCTCCGAACACAAACCACGCTCCCGCTGGACCCCTCCTTCCCAAAAGGGACCAGCGCACCACTAAGAACATTAATTATCACAGGCAAGTAAATAATACCGCAAAAAAACTGTGGGTTAGCTGAAATTTCAGAAACGATGCGTTTAATACCTTCCATTTTTTGAAGCAGAAAAGTGTATCAGCTACATAGTCATGAAAATTTCAAAATTCCTTGAGATGCAATTTGGAATCAAATCTCCCTCCACACACAACAGAAGAGGGGAAACTTTTTTTAAGTCAATGATTGTAGCCAACTTTAATGAAAACCCCTAAAATAATATTCTTGGTGAAATGAAGGACAAAGCAAATAATTTAAGAGAGGATATTTCAGTGTCAGGCTTATAAATTTTAGTGGGAAAAGAAATTTGTGTTTAAAGACTTGAAAAAATACTTTGATAGCATATTTCATATCTTTCATCACTGGTTACTTTTTCTACAGCTCTTCCCTGTCCGGAAATATTTTAAGCTCATGTTTTAACTGCACCCTTAGGAATCAAAAGTTACTTTTATTTTTCCCCTCTAATGTTGTTGTTATTCTTTAAGAGGATGGATTTTCTCTCTCGGATTGTAACAAAACCACATCTGCCACGTAAGTAGGCAGCATCTTCTCAGCTCTCTTTTACTGTTATTACCATTTCTGAACAGATTTTTGTGTGTTAATTATAGAACTCAATTGTTTGGATAGTCTCTTTTGATGAGCTTTCTGCCCCGCACCATGAACCCCTCCGTTATTGTACAGCTGTTTTACTTCCAAATGCTTATCAGGGTTTTCTAATTGTCAAGCTGTCCCAGCGACTAGTTCTTTTGACCTAAAAGTCAAAGAAAGGGAGTCACCCTTGTCTCCCCGACATGAATACCGCAGGAGTCCCAGTGGTCCCCCCTAATACCTACGAGACAATGCCTTTCCAGATCATTGCCACTACAAGCATAATTGGGTTTTGGGTGAAATGAGAAGATTTTAAATAGGATGAATTAATGAGTTTCTTGTAAAATTAAGTCGTTCTCCTGGTCCAATCTAATTACTCACTGTAATGCCCCTGAGGGTGATAAATAAAGATCCTTAGAAGCCCGGGGAAAAAAAAGAAAAAAAGGAAAAAAAAAGAAAAAGCTTTCTCTTGAGCCTTTCTTAAAAGTCAAGTTGTAGAATTTGATGCGATGTACCAAATGCTGTTTCCAAATAACGTCGGATTCCTTTGATGTTCACATTGTAAGTTCTTTGCCTCCTGTTAATAACGACTGTACGATTGCTACAAATTAAAACAAGTTCCCCATCT
Source organism: Aptenodytes patagonicus (assembly GCF_965638725.1). NCBI lineage: Eukaryota > Metazoa > Chordata > Aves > Sphenisciformes > Spheniscidae > Aptenodytes > Aptenodytes patagonicus. Next base: position 3,124,984 of record NC_134954.1, read on the forward strand.
TTAACTCGTATCTCTGATGAGAAAACCACTACTTCTACACACTAAGCGTATATTTCTGTTGCATGAATGACACGAGGAAACACAAACACAATCCCACCAGGGAAAGAGCCTGGACTGTTTGACTTCAGAGCATTTTTACTCCATGACTGGGTGCAAACCTGGGAAGTTCAAAACAGAAATAAAGGGACCTTGGAGCACAAATGAACTACGATGCGAATCCAAACTCTGTTTAAGCCACTGGAACTGTGCATACAGGTACGCTCGCAGGCACGCACGCAGACCTCCTGCGCAAAGCCGCAGCATAAACTGAGTGGAGGAGCTTTTCACACAGCCAATCTGAACAACCTTAAAAAACCCCCACGTCTTTGGTTATTTTTTCCCCAGTGTAGCGACCTTGGCTACAAGTCTGCAGCTTGCGCTGTGGTTTGTTTTGTTTTGTTTTGTTTTAAATGCCGGGGACTGACCCGGCGATGACAGGAGAGCTGCAGCCCTGGCAGGAGCGGAGGAAAGCACAGCCGCCCCGGACTGCCCACAGGCACGCTCCTCTGCTGGGCTGTACCGGGCTTCCTCCGACGGTTCCTACAGTGGGGACCGGAGGTCTGGCAGCCAGCGGCTGCGGGTGATGTGACCCTGCTGCTGCTGCTGCTGCTCACCTCGCACCCACGTCCCTCCCAGAGCCGCCTGCAAGCAGAGTGGGGCCCCTCTCCCCCACTGCCCTGGACAAGCCCAGCCTGTGCACCAGGCGACTTCCACTCAGCTGCCAAGAGGCTCACCTTTCCCCGTCCCCCAGGCACCCAACGCGGTGAGAGGAGAGGGGCGGCAGGCACCCAGCCCCGGGAGAGCACAGGATCCCCCGGGGGCTGCCCAGAGATGAGGCCACCCCAGGCTGGGCTAGCACTGCCAGAGGTGGCAGCCACGCACGGGGCTGTTCCCTTCCAGCCCGCGCTGAGCGTGACCCTTGCAAGGCCCAAGTCCACAACCTCCAAGGGAGACCTTATCTGGCTGGATTTTTCCCAGTGAAACAATTCTAAACGTTAGAAGAGAGGCACCAGACATGCGGTCTCCAGCTGCACAGCACCACAGAGGCAACTCTCCACCAGCCACCTGCACCCGCCCGAGCACCTACAGCAGCCACTGCGGGAGGACTCAGCCATGCCGGACCAAATGATGGTGGCTCTTCTGCAGACGTCTCTTGCAGCCCTTTTGGCCGTCAGGAAAGGCTCAGCCGCAGACAGCGGGACAAGGAAGAGGAAGGCAGCATCCCAAGGCAGTGGCTCCACATAGTCACAGCAGTACTCAGAAACCTTTGGCAATCCAACAGTGTGCTGCCTGGTGTGCATCCACGGTGAGGTGATGATCACCTCATTGACAGGTGGCTAGACTTTTATTTTTATTTTTTTTGGTTCCTAGAAGACAAGAAATTCAACTGTCTGCTTCAGTTTCAGAAGTTAAAAGAAGTGAGGAGCAAGGAGCGAGAGAGATCTTTGGTGTGGAAATAAATCACGATCACCACCCAAGGTCTCTTCTTGAACCCTCAGGAGGGAAAGGGATGAGGCGCTCACTGCTACCTGCAAGGCACCGATTGCCACGGCCTGTCAAAGACGGCAGGGAGTGGCCGTACGCTGACATCAGTCAAATCCCCCTGCACCCTCGGACGTATCCCATCAGGTCCCACGGACTCCTATGTGTCCACTTCACTTAAGTGCCCCTTAACTCGGTCCTCTCCTGTAACACTTCGCTTCCACAGACTCTGCTAGACCCGGAAGGCCAGGCGGCCAACCTTAACAGTGAAAACCAAGGCAAAAAAGCCCTCAGTACCTCAGCCTTTTCCATGTCCTTGGTCGCTAGGTCTCCTGCCCCACTGAGCGGTGGGGACCGTATTTTCCTCAGCCTTCTTTCTGCAGCCTGCAGAAGCAGGTGTCCTTGGTGTCCTTCATATTCCTCACTAGGTCCAACTCCAGCCAAGCTTTGGCTTTCCTAACTCCTCCACCACATCCTCAGGCAATGGCTAGATTACACGGTCCTCCTGGGCGCTTCCCTCGTGCGTCTGAGCTGTGCCAGGGGCTCCCTGCCCATCCACCCCGGCCTTCTGCTACACCTGCTTTGCCTTCTGCAGCTGCAACGGGCTGTTTGTGTGCTTTCAGCAGCTTGTCCTTTACAACCCACCAGGTCGTGTGGGCTTCTTCACTGCCCTCCTGACAAGCAAATTCCTGACCAAGCCAAAATCTGCTCTCCTGAAGACCAGGGCTTTAATTTTTTTTTTAATATACATGAAGTCCAGTGAAATAAAACAGGAGAAATGAAGAAGTCGCTAGCTCAGCAAAGGGCACAAGCGCAACAGGACAGGACATCTGATACGGCAATCTGTTCAAGAGAGAGCTACAGGCACAAACAAAACCGCCAGGTGTACGATACAAGAACCAGAACGGCCTATTAATCCCAGCCAAGGAGGTCTTGTTCGCCCGGGTATCATTTTCTTGATACAGCCTTCAGAGTCAATTGCCAGACATTTTGCCCGTGCAGCCCTGCAGTTGGAGACCGCATACTGCGGGCACCGACCCACGGCACCGCTGGCGTCGTGACACTTCCAAATCCAATCCAGTTTGTATTTCTGGAGTGCCAGTCCTAAGCGGTATCAGTTCTCCTGGGTGTTACGCAGAGAAATGCTACGCCTGTCTTCCACAGAAACTTTTCAAACTAACTTTTATCTCACAGAAAAGAAATATAATTATGCTGATAACCCAATGATTTTAAAAGCTGAAACCTACTTTATCAGCCACCCTTTCCTAAGGAAACTAGACCGTCAAAAGCATAAAAGAAAAAAATTAAATACATATACAATTCATATCTAAATAAGTTCAATAGGCATATACATGGAAAAGCCCAAAAATTGAAAAATTAGCTTTTATTCTTAAAAACTGTTATGAATTATTCTGAACTTTGCTACATAGCTGATAGATCACAACTGCTAAAAAAAAACCCTCTCAAAAAATACACAAACTGGAAAATTTCATATTTCTATGAATTAATAATAGCAGCTTACATATGCAACACCCATCTTTGCTATAGCTGTGGTATTGGGGGGAAATAGTTGGGGGTAAGTTCGACATTTTCCACATCGTGATTGCTGCTGATCTTTGGTAGGGCCCTGATCTTGCGTTAGCACCGTCAACACCGCCTGCATAGCTGCTTCCAGCCCCGTGCTAGGAGGGTCAGCCGAAAAGTCTCATCAAGACATCGTAAAAGGAAAAACAGTCCCCGGACAGAATATTTGCTGCACTGGGTTTTTGTCTGAAATTCAAACAAAAATTAGAAGGCTAAAAAGTCAGGGTCTGGGTGAAACAATTCCTGACTGAAAAAACAAAACCAACCCCTTTCTCAGTGAGAAGTCAGCACTTTCCACAAGGAATGAAAATCCCAACCTGCTCTGCTCTCTACAGGAAGATATTTGCTAGGACCGGCAATCGCAAGTGAAGCGGCCGGCACTCCACCAGCGGGAAACGGAAAGGCTGTTTGTCCTTGCAATGTCTCCAGGAGGTGTCCCTTCCTTTCCAGGCAGCTGTAGGATCCAATTCAGCAGCGTTAAAAGCACGCGTAACTTCACGTTTAAGTGCTTTCATGAAGAGGGATGTGCTGCTGAACTGGGGACTCGGCACCTCAATGGTTTGCATTTTTATTTTTATTTTTTTTAAATATTTAAACAATAAACAGACGCCCTGGTATGATAAAGACCCCCTCTTCTCAGAAACAGCAATTGAGCGTCTGTGTCCTTTTTCGGTGCAGAGAGCACCAACGTTGCTAGCACACTTGTGCAAGTGCTAAGAGGATCTTTAAAATATTACTGAGTCAAGTGTTCGGATGTTCTCCATTTCAGAGTGCTCAAGCTGTCAGTGTGCTCCATCACAGACTTCATCTAACTTTGAAAGTTTAATCACCTTTATACAAGGTGTGAGATTTAAGAGATGACTCAACTAATCAGTTTCAAATAATTACTCAATCGGAAAAACAAGTTGATGGTTTCCCTTGAACAGAAGCAGCATGAGGAGAATCACAAAACTAACAGATTTTTAAGTAAACCTAAGAAGTTAAGGGTTTTTTTAAATAAAATAAAAACAAACATAGTGATTTTTGTTCTTTAAGCAACTAAATTTTACAGGAAGAAACAAAATGACTACTCAAGTTTTACAACATACTCCAGTGAAAGCTGATTAATTGGCCTAAATGTCCACATTAACAAGCCCTAATCCTCCTGCCAGGAGACCTGCTTACGAGCTTCTCTCCCCAGTCCTGTAAAAGCACTGATGGGAAGAGAGATCTGTATCTCAAAGCGCTGTCCAGCCAGCCTGGGATTCCCTCTCATCTCCTAAATCTTAACAGCTCTGTAGAAAGGCAATTAAACTTCCAAAGTTAGATGAAGTCTGTGATAGAGCACAGTAGCAGTTTGACATGGAAAGGCCTAACACGTAGCTCCGACGTTATTGCTTGAAATGTCTGTTTGCTCCTAACACGAGCATCAGCCGGCATCAGCTGAGGGTCTTGGACTTGGAAAAAGAGCGTACTCGTAAGGTATTAAAGAGCATCTAACATGTTATTTTCAGTTATTTTAAAAGCCCTTGTATTTTACACGTGCTAATGAGACATTGCAAGTTGGCTGAAATAATTATTACATTAATACCCTTTAACGAATTGTCTGCTGTCAAGAATTTGTGGATTGATCCTGCGCATAAATCCTTTAATGCTGTCTCCTTTGTGCAAGTGGAATTTCACTCCACAGCAGAACTCAGCGTAGCTGTAATGTTTTCTGCTACTGTTTGAACTTGTATGATGGAGCCACGTCATGCCAGCAAGCTAAAAACTACAGTGGTTTTCTGGGCTTTTTTTTATTCTTGGGTTAACTGTGAACAGCCCGGAACAGAGTTCAAGCTCATATCTCTGGAGCTATAGCAAGATGCCTTAATATGGTTTAATCATCACATCCTTGCTAAATGGCTGTATGACATTATTTTAAACAAAAAAAAAAAAAAAAAAAAAAAAAAAAAGCAAAGCTATTTTGGTCTCCCTGGAGAATTGCTTGACACAAAGGTTTTCGAAGATGCCTAAATATAGACAGTTCTGGTGAGATCCGGGTCTATGCAAGATAACAACTCTGCACTATTTTTGACCGTTTAACAAAGATGCTGGGAACACAATGGCTTCAAACAAACGCTGCTCTGGCTCTCCCCGGCACTACAGAAAACAGCCGGAGGTGCTTCTGAGAGACTCCCATCAACATCACTGTAAAAAACTATCAATCCTCTACTAAGTAGTACATCAATCAAAATAGTGGCGTGCAAATCATGATCCATTAAGTACTTCACACTTGATTACCCATGACATTTTAGAGAGGGTCATACATTGATGAGTTGCCTCTCTCTTCTTTGCCCTTTGCTATTTGGAGTGCATGACCACTTTTAGTTCATTACCAATGCAAAGTTTATCACCAAGCTTAATTTCAACATGAGGAAAACAGCAGCTCAGTTGTTTGTCCTTTTCTCCTTAAATTTGCTCAAGCTGTAGGTTTCTTTGTTCTACACGGATCACACCTTTTCAGAAGAGGTGTCGGACATGGGGCACGTGCAGGTACACCCTTGTTTAAGCATGGCATTTGCTACCAAAGACATTCTGAAAGTGGAAGAGGAAGACTCAAACCACCCAGGATTTCTATAGATACCTTTTTTTCCTGATTCTAGCCTAGATGCGAAAATCAGGCTGAAGATTTGCTCCTCATTGGGCTAACTCGCAAAACCCCAAACATGCAGGGAGGCATCTGGAAGCCATCCTTCTACACTTGTTCTCACTTGCAGCCTGATGCCTCACGACGAGGTGCGATCTCATGGCTACAGGAGAGACCGAGACAGTCACCCAGGTCTAATTCCTGGCTCTGTCAGGGGCTGAGGACAGCTTGCCTGACCTTCCTCTGGCATTCCCGGACACGGTGTGTATCACAGTATTAAGAGGAAAAATCATTCATTTCTTTCCCAGCTGGTCTGGCCTCACCTTCTGCTCAGTAACTTCCAGGTCATCTCCCTGCAGATCACGGGAGGTTCCCGGGCGTGGATAACCCTTTCTCACAGGAGTTAATGGCAAGAAAGAAGCAGGGAGCAGTGGAAGAGAAAGCACGGCTGTTCCTTTGGGCCCCCTAATTTGAAGGGTGTAACTACACAGACACCCAGAGCATAAACGTCAATATCCCTGTCTCAGTTTATACACTTACAAAGTGGCAATAAAATTCACAATAGATACATCTAAAAGCTGTTGTGAGGTTTAATTAAGCAATAAGTGCATATAGAGCACTTGGAGATCTCTAGATAACAAGGCGCCCATACAAGAGAGGAGGTGATTACTTCTGATGAAACAAAATCTCATGGCAACAACCTGGCATGCTCAGCAGGGAACATCCAGGGCTGTCTCAACTCTCCTTCTGCAGCCTCGGCAGAGGAAGCTTGCGGAGATTGTTTACCTGCTCTTCTGCATCACAGGCTTTGGCAGGATGTTCGAGAGGATGCAGAGAAATGCCTGCATGGGCTGAGCGCTCAGAGCTGTGAAATGCAGTCCCTATTTAAAAATCAAAGAGCTGGGAATCTGCTCCTGTCAACAAGCCTTTCAACAGAGAAGAATAATTTAGCAAGAATAGATGAAATCTCCCACCTTAGGGTGATCTGGGTGGCTGTGAGGAGAAATGCGTTTTGGCAGTTCCCACATTCTTTTGTCAAACTTCTGTTGTCTGGGAAAGAGTGGAGTGCCAGAAGCCCTTGCAGGTGAATACCTTGGCTGTTTCAAGCTCACTTGATTCAGAGCGATAGCATGTTTATCTAGATGTTTGGAAAGTTATTAATGAGAGCAGCAAATCCTTTCCATGTATAAATTACAAATCACCTTCAGCAATGCCATGTAAATTATCAAGTCAAGTGAGAACATGCTTATTTATCTGTGACAGTCTTTTATCACCAATAAATAAAAGCAAGAGAGGGAATTATCTGGGGAGAAGCGTATCGCTCGTAGCACTGAAGCACAATCTGTTAGGTCACGAACGGAAACACCGGAGCAGCAGAACCCCTGTTAAGTTGCATATCACGACATCCTGAAGGATGATGCCAGCAGTGGCACTGCGCCAAGCTAGAAGGAGTAGGAAAGCAGCACGTTTGCTGTCCAGGCTGCACTGCTGACCCTGTTGAGGTGCACTCAGAAGGGTTTCCACCACGCTGGTGCATCAGTGCTTGCTCTGCAGAGAGCAGATGTCTCCCCCGAGCCTGCACTCGGTGCCTTTTCTCATCGTCACACCTCCCTGCAGCGTGAAGGAAAGGCACTGGATGTACAGAGGCTGGTTTGGGGGACCTGTTTTAGCAGCCCCAGCAAGCAAGAGGTTCACAAAAAGAATAGCCAGAGAGATACCCGTTTTATGACTGGCTGCCGTGAGTTCTGGATGAGAATTACAATTTGAGCCAGACTTAGCTTTTAAATCCTCTCCTACCCTGAATTCACAAGACACATCATGCACTAATTCCTTTTAGCTGATGTATGGTATTCTTCCCTCTCTCCGTGCAGATCACGGGAGGCCAGTCCCGTCCCCGGCAGGGGCAGGCGGTGAGCCGTCCCCAGTGGGGCTTTGCCACATCGCCCTGAGCCTCCTGCACCCCCGGCCGCCAGAGCAGGTACCCGGAGGGCACAGCCCGCAGGCTGGGATACAGGTCAGGACACTGCCCAGCCTGCAGAGCCTCTACCCCGGCAATGCTGACGCACAAGAAGAAAAGCTTCCTTTCAAATTCCTGCTGGATGTCGCACAGCTGCCAATTAGGAGAAAGTGACAAAACAAACACAATTTTGCTTCGATTCTGGAAAAGCATCCGTCTCCGACAAAACTATTGGCAAATAAACCTAACAATAACATCCCATTTTGGCTCAGAGGCCCTCATGGCTGACATGACAGAGCTATTTATTCAAATATCTACATGATACGTAAATTAGTGCAAGATAATAAACAAAGACATTAATTGTGGCAACCACGGAGCTCTTTAGAAATGGCCAAAAGCACCACTGACTTCAGTCCAGGCCACAAAAATTTACTCTAGCAGAGAAATCTGGCGGTAAGTCTCACCGAGGCTTCACAGGCTCTGGAGCTGGTGTGACTCACGTCCGCCCCGATCGCCCCGCGCTCTTCCTGATACGATAAAGTTATCAGTTCGTAGTTCTTAGGAGCGCTTCTTTTATCTACTCTCACTAAACCATATCAAGACTTAATTTTGCCTCAACAATTAACAGAATGCTATCAGCAGCATCCAAATTGCATCAAAGATAGCTTAGGAGAGTGAGGTTTTAAAATACTGTCGACGAGGTGATCTTACGCCAGTTAAACAAATATACTTGGGTATGCAAGACCACCTATTTTCAGCACATATCTTTCACTTTTCAAGAGATCCCGAATTCACACAGAGTAACCTCTACTTCCAAACTTCAGCCAAGGCAGCCAAGGCATTTCTGAGGCAGAAATGTTCCCCTTCCTCTCTCTGCCTTTGTCAAATATCAGTGTATTCATCCCAAATTAGAGAAAACCACCCTGCAAAACTTCACTGCCTTCCTGGTGTTCCTGTGACTGTCAAGTTCCATACAGTAAGGCACCATACAACTACAGACAGATGATGCTCAAGAGCAGCCCCGGCAGCCATCTACGGCTACCAGAGACTTCTCCCCCGCGCCCGCCCCACAGAAGGGTCACTTGCACTCTGCCTTTGACCACCAAAACCGAGTTCACTGTGAATTTGTTAGGTTGCCCCAGCCAGAAGTCCTTCGAGGACCACCATTTGCTTGAATTTTCAAGCGCTTTACCACTTGATTACCAAAATTTTTATTAGCCTATCAAAAAACCATAGGAGAACCTGTTCTTTTGAAAACTAGTGCTCAGATCAGCATATTAGTTTTCCACATTCCTTACTTGCAATTACTTAACACTCTTTCTTGCCTGCATTCATTCATTAAGAAATATACACTCAAATAAACCAACCCAGGATTTTCTAACAGAACCAAAACACTAAATTTGTACATCATCAAAACTTGAGGCAGTTAAGCAGAGCAGAAGTGCTGGCTGAAATGAATTCGTTATGGTGCCCCTGATGCGTCAAGTTTATTTTCTAGCTGTATTTTTCCTTTGTGAAGGTGCAGCCGAACAGCAGCCACTAATGGGTCAGTAAATTTGCACTGTGCCAGGCAGAGCCCCGAACACAGGAGATCAGCAACCAACTGGGGGAAGAGGGGAGATGGTTATTTCACTGTATTTTATTCTTATGCATTTGCTTACATTTTGTGAATGTGCCACTTAAAGCTTTTTTTTTTTTAGGTCGTGCCCAACTCATCATGGGACATAAGCAATCTTTCGAAAGACCCGTATGAATCACCTTTGTCAACATTAAGTGGGTTTTGACCTTGCAAATGCTTAGTGACTTTATTCTGAAATACACAAACAGAACTGTTCACCTGCACAGTAATTTTAGGACTTCAGAGGAATATGGGGTTTGAATATTTAATTGAAGGAGAGCAAATTCTAAGCCTAAATTAGGTGTCCCCTACCCAGATTGTCTTAAAGCAACAAGGAATGAAGGAAAAGTCGCTCCCACATGGGAACAGTTACACTGGACTTACCCATGGCCTCAAAAACTAGCTCACCAAGACCCCTGGCTGAAGGCCTCCCGGGTCCGTGGAGGTGAAACAGGAGGCTCCCTGCCCGGGCTGCGCCCCGCACCGGGCTGCCGCTGCAGCGTGCCCCAGCGAGAGGCCACGGGCAAGGGGCACCCAGCAGGGCTCCTTCCCCGCCGCGCACAGGACCCTCGGACAGGGACCGAAGAAGCCGAGTCCAGAAGACAGAGCAGCTGCCCTGGTATATGAAAAAGTTTCCCAGAACTGCTGTTAAGGAGCAGCCTCAGCATCCAAGTACTTTAATAGTTACCTGAACACTTGCAGAGCTGCTGCTGACTCATAAACCAACTGCACTCGAAATTCTGCAACTGGGGATTAAACGCGCTGCCTCAGAGCTCGTCCGCCTTGTTACACACACAGAGCCCGTGACAAAAAGCGTTTGCAATTCAAAGCACTCACTGATTCAAGGTCAGAGTTTTCCAGTTTCAAGAATTCTTCCTATGTGCAAAGTCTAAAGCACTGATACCAACAGATTGATTTTTTAGCATCTACATCAAGAAAGCAACGATGAAGGCAATCATTATTTCAGCTTCTTGAGGGGGACTTCCCTGTCAGTGTGTGTTAGCAACTTGTTAAACAAAATGTTTTGCAGTAAATCACACGGAAATGTGAACTCAGCAAATGCCAGAGGCAACGACAGGCGGATATAAATGACAATTAGAAAGGTGTGTCCGGATGCTTGAGGTATGAGCCATGATAAAGTGCTTGTGAAATTTCACCTGCCCAGATTGGGACAGAGGTTGTGGCCTTCAGGAAAAAAGAAAAAAAAAAAAAAATCAGATGTGCTAATTAAAAAGAAAAATATATGTCTGAACAGACATCCAAATATTCCAGCCTCAGCAGGGAATAAAATCTACAGATTGTGGGAATTAGCCTGAATCAGACCTCATTAAATGGTCACATCAAGGCTGGAGAAAGACAGTACAAGGCAATGGTTACAGCAAGCACCTCTTTAGCCGGTGAGAAGACTGAATTCTTTTCACATAATCATTCATTTGCACTCACGGGCTTCTAAAATGGATTTAGCAGATCTCTGTTCACCTTCTCTGAGCTGCTTTTGACTTTTTAGAAAATATATGGAACTGATAACAATCCTTGCAGATTTTGAGAAAGAAAAGCAGACAGACATACACTTTAGCTGATTAAATGTTTAACATTAACAACATCCATTACCATCACCAGCAGCTAGAGATGACTAACAAAGAAGAACATGAAATCGCATTACTGCATTCAGCAAACCTTCAGAAAATGCTACTTTTCACAGTCAAAAATAGCATACCTCACCAGCCCAGATTTCATCAGCCCATTCTGTCAGCAGTAAAAGCTGTTTTCTAGGCCACGGCATTTTCCATTAATGCAATCTGATTTGCCACTGCATTTTCAGAAAGCTAAGGTGAATGCGTGATACTGAGAGAGGGCAGTCGGTAATCCAGAAATGAAAGTCTAAAACTCCTCGTGTAGGGCAAGGTTAAAGAGCAGCTGCCTACGGAAAACCCCACGCAGAGGGACTTGCATACCACGTTCTAGCTGTGTATTCCCAGCAGCTTTATACTAAGGATATTTTGAACAGTAATACACTTCTCAAAAAATGATTTAAAAATGTGGAGATAATGACTTCTCATATGGCTTTATTACTGCTTGCACTTATAAATACGTCACCTGGGTAGTTTTATCTCCCACGTTAGTTGATCTTTAAGAAGTTCTGATTATTGCTCACATTGTTCTGAGCATTGTATCGGTTCCTAGTAACAGAGAGAAGAAAACAAGCCAAAACAAAACATAATGGTATTTTTGAAGCTACAATGTAATAATTACCTAGGATAAAATCCTACCTGCGTGTTTCTAAGAACTGTGGGACTATAGAAGTAGTGACGAAAGAGCTGGTGGTGGTTTTTGATTGAGTCAACTATCATTCATAAGCTACCGGCGAACTAAACAAAACTTAACAAGCTCCATAAAGCAATTAAAATCCAAAGTGTAAAGTAGATGTAATGACTCAACAGCCTGATCACTACTCTCATAAAACCAGCCTAATAACACACGGTCTGAGTCTCCTCGCGTTGACATCAACATAAATTCAAGTAGCAAATTGGAATTCCCATCATTAGCGGAGTTTCATTGATAGAAAAGTTGTAAGGCAGGAGAAGCAGGCCCAAGGGCTGTGCACGGAGAAGACTCACAAGAAACCAGATCTGTGCGCCGCACTAAGTCTCAGTGTGGTTACGTCAGGTGTCACTTTATGGGCCAGAGGCCAGCTGTCGGCAGTTTGCTGCACGGTCTGCGCAGTATGTGTTGTTTTATCAAAATCGCACTCTCTGAAGACAATTAAGTGGGCACTGTCACTCTCGTCTTAGAGTCAAAGCACATCCCTCCCGGCAGTAAAAAAAAGCCTAGAATGATGGCCTAAATATTCTCCAATGGGTTAAAAAAAACCCAAAATAACCAACCAAACAACCCCCATCACCCCCCCCCCCCCAAACCGCAGAAGGGAAAGAACAGCATGTAAACTCCCCATTCCTGCATTTTAAACCTGTCTCGTTACTGGGAGGACAGCCCTCCACCCTCCATCCCCCCTTCTCCATTGGCAATATAACACTGCTTACAGCTTGTATGTGATTCAGACTTGGAAGATCATTCTCATTCTAGACTTGTAGCCAGCTGAAAAGTTTCAAAGCTGTTGTAAGACTCAATACAATAAAACAACTGTCCTTGGTCTCCCAGATAACAAGCAAGGCTTTTTTAGTGTTTAAAATAATCAATATGCATTCCATGCATATTTAAAGACATCTTTGTATCGTTTCTTTACAAAGACAACTTTGGCCCTCACAAAAGAGGCTGTTCATGGTCTTAGGTAATGCAGAGTATATTAATTGGGCAGTACCTCACACTTATTTTGGAATGCTAATTCGGACAGACCCCGGCTCTCGCTGCACTGACTGGTCACTTGCTGACTCTCTAGAGGGGTGGCAGTGAATCGGGAACACAACAGCACGTTCGCGAGGTGAATTTCAAGCACGCTCGGGTGTCACAGTATGGCTTGAGCAGTGCCCCCGAACCACAAAATCTGAGGGGTTGAGATTTAACCACCTACTTTATGTGCCAGGTGTCACGGATAGTTTGGGATGAGCTTTTAACTTTGGAAGGAGGAAGAGAGTTCAAAAATTAACTAGATACTCCCTGTCAATACCCGTCACCAAGCCTCTGCTGGGAATGAAGCAGGTATTATTCATTGCTTATGCAGCTCATATCAAAGTTAGCCCTCGAACTCATGATATTAAAGAGTCCATGCTACACAGTAATTTGGGACACGACCTGCCCTCAGAAAACGCAAGCAGGATGTTTAAGCAAATGGAACAGCCCATGAATCAGAAGCCTCCACAGCTTGGGTTTGAACAGAGGAGCTCAAAGCAGCCGAGGATTTGCATGAATGCCACTGCACCTTCCCTCCCGCTCACCTGAAGCCCTCCCTGAGGCTGTGCCCTGAGCAACGCCTGGAGGAAGGCTGAGGAGGGAGAGCCGAGCGTGGCTCAGGTGCCACCCTGCAGTACAAGCAACTGAAGGAAGCAGAGCGGTACCCTTCTGAAATCAGAGGTTGCTCAAGGAGCCCACGGCTCCAGCATTAAACGAGGCAGCCTCCGGCTTCTTCTTATGTGTGCTCATTGGCACCGGCTTCTCAGGACCATAAAACCTACCGAGGCCCTCTGCCTCCGTTGTTACTCTTGGGACTGCAGGTGTTGACTCAGCAAGGCTCGGGGCGCTCCAGGCTGAGGACAGCCTCGTAGGAAGCGGCAGGTTTTTACAGCGCTTCCTAATCCACTTTTTAGCAAAGCCTGGTCCGTAGCCCCACTCCTTGCCTTCCCTTCAGTATTTTCCAGACCAGGACCAGTGTTAGTCAAATACCTTTGCCATCCTTAACAGTTTAAGTGCCTCAATTTGCTCAGCTTATTTCGTGCCAGTACAGCCAGCAGCTACACAATATGGCTTGCAACATTACCTCCCCTCGTATAGTGACCCTTACGTTGTCTTTCCTCTTTCTCAAAATGAAACTTTGTTAAATCACCACAAAATACATGCAGAGAACCAGAAAGACATTTCTTTCCTTTAAACACTTTCCACTGGCAACAGACAAATATTTTTGGTGACTTACGTTTTTAAGAGCTGAGCAATCAGGTGTCAGTCTACAAAAAAACACTTTCAGTTTTTGATTATTTATGTGCTTCTTCCTTACACGCACAAATAGACACACAGAAATTCAGACAGAAGCTCCCACGCGATCAAAGCCCTTGGGCCGCGAGCTCCCTGCTTGCCTGGCACTCGCCCAGCGGGAGAGGGCCGCCGCCGCCGCCCAGGTGAGGGCTTTCGGCGCTGGCACCTCCGCTCCTCTGCCACGTCCTTTCTCACCGCTCGGCACTGTCACTGCTGACCCCAGCCCCGATTCCCTGCTACTCCCTCCCTGTTGCAATGCCGTTCCCAGCAAGAGCTTTAAAGAACAGCCCGGGGTATGAAAAGAGTGACTAATTCTTTACATTTCCAGTCATACCTGGTGACCTCCTAACAGGCAGCGGCACTGACGAGTCCTTCCTGCAATACTCTACTTAGCAGACGTTTTTCTGTGGAAAGGTGTTCCTAATCATGTCTTAGGGCAATTAGAAACACAAATTATTTTTCCCTTTCTCCTCCCAGTCACTGGATGGCTGTGCCCTTGAAGCAAAGCCGACCCAGCCGCCATGCAGCGGGACAGATAGGGCCAGCCGCCCCGGGGGAGCGAGGAGGCAGGAAGGGCTGAAGGACCTCGGCACGAGCCACGAGGGGACGCGACTTCAGCTGAACCTGCTGGGATGCGGCAGGATCACCCTGCAGATGAGAGCTCAGGCAGAAATGGCTGGGTCAGAAAAGGATGAAACTAAACAGATAAGCAAGAAAGGCTGCCTTCTAAATGGGGAAGAGCATGCCAGCTTGAGATGTCAATATGCTGCCCCCAAAAGCGTTTGGTGTTTTTCAGACAGGGTTAACTGGAGAGGTACTAGGGGGCCAAGCACCTTCACCCCCCTCACATGATAGAGCGAGGTCCTAATATCAGGTAAATGGGGTCACTGTAAACGTCATTTTATTGCCATATTTTATTGCTCTGGTATTGCAGAATAACACATTCAGACTCCCATGAGAGCACTACAATAGTCTTTGAGTTAAGAAACTTTAAGATGTTAATACTAAAATCAGTAGGATCTCTCAGCTAAAAAAAATACACTTTCAGTTTACTAAAAACTAAAACCTTGTGATTTGCTAGCACTCACACAAGTCAAAGGAATAATCCTTCCCTGGCACTTCACTACGCTCACGAGTGCACACTAGCAAACAGAATGAGTGCTGTAGGTTGAAGTTACTCTTTGATCTGGTAAATAAGTCCATAGCGAATTCAGGTTCAATTACAGTATTCAAATTTATGACATCTGCAGTGCTGTAAGGAGTTAGTGACAAATGCCAGTTTCATGTAGAAAACATGTATTAGCATGCCCAAGCTACAAAAAAGATGTATCAAAACGCACTTTGGCAGTTTTACAGTCTTTTACATGTATTTGTCAATACATTTGATTGCACTACTAGTTACTATGAACGACCCACTATTACAAAGAAATTTCTAGTTTGGTATACCAAAAAGTAAAATTTGCTTTACTGATATTTGTGTGTGTGCGTGCTTACGTGCATATTCACAAATGCAATCGTTGTTACTGCTGAAATTTCATTTGCATGCAAAATACTTCTGGTGCAAATTACCAATAACATAAGGGAGCCCATGAAATGTTAAAGACTTCAAAGGATGAGAGAAAAAACTATTTGCATTTTGGGCTTGATCCAAAGCACATTAAAGTCAAGGGGAGTCTTTCCATTGGCCACAACAGATGTTCTGACTCGAGGAAGTCTTGATGCAAGTTATTGACATAACAGTAGACCAGCAAGACCACAAAATCCACTTTCTGAAGAAACCAAAAGTTAAACTTTGCTAAACACTGATTTACTGCTTTTCGTCATGGCAGTTGTATCTCAGCTTCTCCTGGGACAGTCTTTGCTGCCTCTCCCGCTGTCTGCAGCACATCTTTCTGTTCCAATACCCCACATTCATTCCAGTTTTTACACCTACACGTTCTTCTCTCTTGTTGATGGCTTTTACATTCTTTCTCACTCTGCAGATACTTAACTGTGTAATAGTGTTATTTAATTCCACAAAAGTGACTTATGAGACAAGTACCTATAAAGGACAATATAAGAACTGCCAAAATATGTTTTGATAGATCACTACCTATAAAGCATACAGATATCCACTGCTTTCAGTCTTTGAAAAACTGCCAATGGTTCTCATAACAGAAGTAAACTGCTAGCTGCTCTCGTCTATTTGAGAATAATCAGCTTAATCAGTATTGCTTCAGCAATCTCTGTTCCATTCCATCCATGTTTTAGTGCAACTTTTCATTTGGCCTAAACATAATAATGCCTTCTACGCCAGAGCAGAAAAAAAAAAACCCAAACTATTCAGAGGCAAAGGATGGGAAGCACAATGTGGTAAAAGAAAACAAGTGACTGGACCTGCAACAGTGCAGGTACCAGGTAGAGAAATACTAGCAAGTTTATTTAAGTAAGCTTGAATAATTTATTCCTTTTAGAAAGGAACATTTTTCCTGGCACGACCCAAAAAAGAAATGAACTAGTAAAAGGAGCATTTCTCTAGCACAAACATTATTAACAAATGCCGTATCTATTCTGTATGTGTCACCAGTAAGCAAAATCAAACCCACTGCAACAGAACAAAAAGAATGTACTAGGACATATTGTACATTTTTCTTCCTCTCTATACTTCAAAGTCATAAGCACTCCTCATACTTCACGGTAAAAGGTTTTATTTCTTGGTTCCCGCAGCTCAGGTAATGATATCATAACTCAAAGGTGGTGCAAGGCTCACTGTAGCTCTGACCTCGTAAATAATTTTAATATCCCTTCTCCGCATCCCAACAGATATAGGACCGCACCTGAGCAGCCAATATCTCCTCAGTAGGTACCTGTTTATTCGACTCGTAAGTGAGCACATGTGCTGCACATTAAAACCAACCAGGATGCAAAGAGGCTTCTGTCTGTGTGAGGGAAGCCATCTTTCAACAAGCCGAGATAAATTTGCCAAATATCTGAGGTGCGTGGGAGGGAATGTGAAATTAAGCCAAAACACGGGACAGACTCACAAAGCAAGGTGCACAGCACCGCATCTGCTACACACATCTACTCTGGGCTTCTTGAAGTGTTAGAGACGGCGTGTTGTTTCGGAGCGATGAAAGCAGTACTGCTGCAAACGGGGGCGGAGGAAGGACCCAGACGGAAGCAGCATTTCTACTTGTCTTTCCAGGCGAGCCAGTAACAGGCAGAGCTCCTCGTGGCTGCTCTGCAGCATCCCTGCCACACCGTATCATTACCACGGACTCAGATAAGGAGGGGACACTAAAGCCAGTAAAACAAAGCTTCGAACCTCCTATGCAGAGCCACGAGCCTTTGGAAAAGCCAGGGCCTGTTCAGCGTCACTCTGGCTCTGCAGGGGACTGGAACAAACTGATAGAGAGGTATCCAAGACGCCTAAAGAGGGTTCTGGTTAGCTGAAATTAGCTGGTTAGTTAACTGGAAAACTGAAATGCAGGGAAAGAGCTCTAGCAGCCAAGAGACCTCTTGGGGAAAAGGAGGTCAGGAGACAGCACGATCAAGTCTCTATTTCTAGGTCAGACCTCGAGAGCTGCCTTTCAGCTGTAAGATGATGGTGATCTCATAGCAACTGTGCAAGAGCATGTACCACAAGAGTTGAGGCTGGAGATGACCCCACTTAGTCTATTCCCCTGCCCCACAGGAGGATAACCTGTACTTAAACCATGCTACCAGAGGTCTAACTTATTTGGAAAATCCTCCAATGCAGAGATTCCCCCACATCCCCGGGCAATCTGCACTGGCACTACAGATCTCTGTGATTATGAATATTTTTCTTCCCTCGGGTCTAGGCTAACCTTCTTTTTGCAACTTAAGCCCATTATATCCTGCCCTGTTACCAGCTCCATCTTTACAGCCAACTTCTACACACCTCTGGTTAAAGAAAGGTGAGACACATTTCAAGATATCTTCAACTCTAAGCAAGTCCAAACTTTGAACTTCTTAAAGTGAGCTAGACAGTAAGTGTTAACATAGGCAGAAAGGATGCCTTAGTCTCTTAAGCCTGCATGACGGCTACATATCCATCAATCAAGGTCTGGACTAGTTAAAAAGACACCACCTAGTATTTCAATTATTTCCTTCTGGAATAAGGCCAAAATGCACTAGTTGATGCGAACAGGTAAAACAGAATCCACTACTTTCTGAAAAACCTCTTTGAGGAACAAACTGAAAGCGCTCTCTTGAAGAAAATTTATTTCCCCTTATCACGTGTACTTATTTGTTATCAAAGGTCTGCTTGCAAGATTCATAATGCTGAGCTCAGGGCAATAAACAATTTGTTTCGAGAAATCACATACAGACTGAATGAAGGTATAGGAATTACAAGCTAATACAGAAAGAAGAGGCAGGTCAAATCAGCACTGGGCTATCTTGGTAGTATCTCTATAGACCATCAGTAACGCTTAATAAGATTAATTTTATACCAGGCTTGTGGTTCTTCAGAAGGTTTTTGCTAAAAAACAACAACAAAAAAAGCATCTGGAAGAGGACAGGGGTTATTCTCCAAAAACAGTCGTGAGGTCTGATTTTCTATTTCTTTGGCACGACTCATCCATAGCCTGTCAGCCAGTGGCTGACAACTTCCCTGTACAGAATCAGTCAGGGCAGCGGCACCAAGTCCAAGCCTCCAGACTGTGGAAGAACTCCTGGGAAACATTAAGAGCCTTTTTCCGATACCTGCCAACACTATGGCAGGGGGGAGGAGGAGCTTTCACCTTTTTCATCATAAAAAGTGCTAGGTTAGCTGCCAGAGTATCACACTTCCATATTCGCTTCAGATTGTTTTACGATGGGCAAATTCTGCCCTCCGCTAGACTTTGACAACCCCTGCTAACTCTGTCCAAGTGACATAGGTATAATGTTTGACCTAATTGCATTTTAAAGCCCAAATAAGGTTCTCGCAGTCTAAGCTGACAGACAGCTTTTTTCTTTGCCCTACCCACAAGTCCCTGTGACACAATACTCCTGACATATTGCAAATTTCTGAAGAGCTATTCCTTCCAAACAAGTATCTTCCTTGTTATTTAGCTGGGCTGAAGGGCAGTTCACCGTCATTTATGACAGAGGCGCCGACAAGTGAACAGCAATTACTCAGCATTTGTTAAAATGAAGGCCTCACCTTTAATAATTGCACAGTCACATTTCTTTGTGCAGGGTCAACCAGAACTCCGGAAGGGAGACTTGCTGATTGACACAAATATGTTTGTATTTCAAAGGGCAAACTACAAAGTCAAATAAAAGGCAGTGTTTGCCCAAGAGTTAACTTAACCATTTGGCATTCTCAAAGAGCTCAACAATCCCACGGAAAAATGTCTCTCCTTCGCTCTGCTACAGT
The DNA here is from genome assembly GCF_965638725.1 of Aptenodytes patagonicus. Taxonomy (NCBI): domain Eukaryota; kingdom Metazoa; phylum Chordata; class Aves; order Sphenisciformes; family Spheniscidae; genus Aptenodytes; species Aptenodytes patagonicus. Next base: position 3,144,281 of record NC_134954.1, read on the forward strand.
GCATTTTTAACTCAAACTTTAATACAGGTGTACAAAGAGGTCGAATTACCATGATCCCTGCAGAAGGCTAGCTAAAACGCCCAACCACAAGAGGCGTTAATAGCGACCTTTAAAGAAGCAGAGCAATACGGTGGGCAGAGCTCCTTCTCCCCAGTATCCCCACAGTGAGCTGGCAGCTCATGTGCAAGCTAGAGCTACGTGGGTTGCTCTCATTGCATGGAAGGCCAAACCAATGTCCAACCAAACAGGAAAGAGAGAGGAGACCTCCTTTCTCACACTTTCATACCCCGATGACAGTTCATCTTGAACTAAAAGGACCAGCTCCGCACAGTCACTGTTCCAGTGCAGTCTAATGGAAGGAGATGCGATACTCAAGAAGGTCACGTACCGCTCTTGGGACTGCGCCATTCCTGTTAAGACAAGGGCAGTTCCCTGCAGCGCTGGATCAGACCCACGGTGCATCTCCTTCAGCCTCCACCGGAGCCAGCACGGCTCCTTCACAGCAGACAAGGTCTCCTGCCCCTTTCTGGAGCCAGCCAGCTGCCCTCCTTGGCACCGCTGTGACCATGCTCAATGCTCTTTTCCCTTCTGCTGCCGCTCCAAGCTCTACTGCAAGTGACCGTAGATAGATTTTGTTCTCCTTTCTCTCACAAATTAAAGTGCTCCATCCTAAAGCTATAAATGGTTGCTTTCACAGTGCCCACAACCCTTTGAGCTCACTTTCAAGCTACTGGGTGCGTTGAATTCAAGGTTACCAAGTACATTAAAACTGGGTACCAAGTGCATGTCTTCAAAGAGCCACCAAGAACTTTAAGGTGAATCAACTAAATGGATAAAAGATCTGCACACGGGTAGATTCAGCCAAAAAGGATGGAAATAGTCTTACGGGTGATTAGTGATGCACCTTAAGTTACATACACTGACTTCACCTCTTTAGGTGATTCCTTTCAACTTTCCTCCCCACATAGACAGGCCTTTGAACCTCAAAGCATTACAACGTACATTATCAGCCATGTCTATACGTATGCATGTGTACCCAGCACCCACCAAATTGTCATGTCCAGCCTAAAGTATCGGATCCAGTATTTTAATCTTGTATGGATTTTCAGAAGTAGTCCAAATTTGGGTCAGCATGACAGAACTGTGTCTGGGATTAGCACAGGAAGACGGTTTCTAATGCGCCATGAGAATGATTTCAGCAACAAACTGCAAAAAAAGTTCTTTTGCATTAAAGTGTTAACTATTGCTACTCTGAGATTAAATATTACCTGGAAAGTACTCTCATTAACTGCAGAGGCCTTGATTAATGAGCAGGTGGAGTGCGTACAGGGACCTGGTCCTGATTTCAGCTGTCTTATTAGCTCTACCCTGGACACTTCTGATCATCACAAAAATAAATGAGGAAATCCAAGAACTAATTATGAGTGGACAAAATGTGTCAACCTAGTAACTGTGTTATGGTGCTTCAGAGATTGAGGGGAGGTTGGCAGGTATGCAAGATGCAAACACCGAAGCCACTAAAAAGAAACAGCAACAGAATTCAGCTATCTTCTAGCATCTCTGGTGCGCGAGACCACAGGAAGCCTCAAGAAATAGACTCTATTTCAGAATGGCTCCGGTGCAATTTTGACTACTGCAATTGTTTGTTCCTTGTTTTAACATTGACGGACACAGGAGGAACCTTCAATGCTCACCCCACTCCCAAAGAAGGGTGGGGGGGGGGTGTCTCTCCCACCAGGGCACAGACATTGAGCACTGCCCAAGGCCCCAGGGGGGCCTTCATCAGAGTGCAGGAGTTTGGCAACCAGAAAGCCAAGAGCAGGGGAGAGCATCCCACCCGGAGCTCCCGGAGGGTGCCGCTGGAGGTTTGAAGGCACACAGGCTGGGGCTGCAGACCGCACACTGGGGAAACCAGAACCATCTTCTTCGGTTTGTCGGCAAACACAGTCGTATCTAAGCATCTCCTGCTATACTTATCCAGCAGCCGCTGCCCCCAAGCATTTCTGTGAAACAGTAGGGACTACCCACACACCCTCTTTTTAATTTGTGTTTACTTGTCTCTTGAAAAAGCCCAAAGAAATCTTTTACACACACCAGCTAAGTACAACAAAACTGAATACTCCAGCATCTGAAGAGGAGTTCAGGCAACTTGTGCCCTGTGATTGATCTCCTATTTCTCCCTACACTTTCCTTCTAATCCTCTCCATAATTACACGAGCTGCCTGATCTTCCTGAAGCTGTCAATTCTCCCCGAATCCATTTTCAAATGGCCATCCTTGAAAGAGCCTGGGCACTGGATCAAGCTGTCTCAGCTTGATGCAACCCACGCCGCTATTGATGGCTCCCCTGAAATGCACGGGTGCAGCTGGCCAGACCGGAGCAAGGGTTGCCCAGCCCCAGCCCCGGCCCCGGCAGAGAGCAGGCGAGGGGAAGGTATTGATCCGGTCCTTTTAACATGCTAATTTGCCCAGTGGCTGCTTCAGTCATTGTCAGGCTGGACACTTCAAAAGGAAACTGTTTTCAAAGCAGCAATGTCTTTTTCAACTGCAGAAAACACTTAAAACTGAAAACAAATGAATTCAAGCACCAAGTTCACAGAAGCGCTGGTCGTTATTCTTCAGCTCCCCAGACAGAGATGTTTGATGTATGGAGAGACAGACTTGTTAATTAATGCTATTAAAATGTGGCCTGGCAAGAAGCCTCTGGGATTTAAAATAAGAAAATCCACAGCCTTTAAGTGCACAGTTTAATATAAAGATAGCCTGTATTAGTATAAAAAAAAAAAATTCAGCCATAACCTCTTGAAGCGTTCCACTGATTTCCCCCACTACCACTTCTCAGAAGTAAAATAAAATGTAGTTAAAATTAAATTTCTGTAATTCGATTTCTGTAGTTCAGCATCAACGCTGGAGAACATTTTGGCCTCTCTTAGCATTGATAACGGGGAAAATAAAGCCGATTGTTCAATCCCTTCAGACCGCTGAGCACGCACGGTGAAGGCCAGACAAAACCCTCGCTGTGACAGAGGTGTTATTAAAATATTTCGGAAAGCAGCAGCGTTATTGACTAACGCCTTTGCTACCAACACACGGTCTTCGATCACTGGCTAAATACAATACGAAGAACGGATACAATGGCAGGATTTAATTAACGGTCTGTAGAAGTACTGAAATATGTTACATACACAAGATTTGCAGACAGAAGAGAAATCAATTCAGCGTTTTGCATCTGTGTTTGTGGCTCGCATCATGCTTCTAGTAAAACCGGAGATGAGCTGTGAAAACCAGGAGTGCTCTCCAAGCTAAGGGAGATAATGAGTTGTAGCTCTGACCCACAGCATATTACCCTGCTTTCAAAGATTAAAGAGCCGAAAACTGGAATTTCCCTTCAAGTATGTCTCTATTTCCAAGGCTAAAGTCAACCTTGGTCGGCAAGCAAGAAGAGCTGAACCCAGATGAAGGAAAAGCCTCAGCCACCGAGCTCAGCCTGCTCCTCTGGACCCTGGCCCAGGGCAGCCGCGACCCGCCGAGCCGAGCCCCGGCTGCACCTGCAGCACCAGCCGCCCCCCTCCACGCTCACCTGCCCCCGCGGCGGGAGGGAATTCGGGATGCCGCTGACCTCTAACCCCTGGCCACAGGGGACAAAAAGCCCATCGGAAGCCGCAGGAGAGCGCAGGCAGACGGCGGGGAGCCAATTGTCAACCTGACGTCGGCTCTGGAGCAGGCAGCATCATCGGAGCAAACTTACTCACAGAAACAAGGCATGAAGAGATAACACCGGAAAATATGAACAAAATGGAACTTGTTTCCTTGCCACTAAATTGTTAGCTTTATGGGACTTCATGCTGAACAGTATGAAAAAAATCCAATTTGCTTTGAAGCACATTAGTCTAACATCCTAATTATTGTTTACATTGCCATTTGCCTTCTATTAAGAATTGAATAATTACCCAGCGCTCCATAGTTTAAAAATACAAGCAAACAGGATTATCTGGGTAATTAAGACACTGCACTGCAGCTTTGTACTGTGGCTGTACAAAGTATTCACGTATACAAGCAGAAGCAATAGTTATCGATTGCCTTAGTTCAAATGATGTTTTAAGGAGTTCCAGCGTGCAAGATGGGTAACTCAGAGGAAGGTGACCAATGCCTTTTGACGAGTGTGGAGGGGGGAGAAGCTATCTTGCAGCTGGGACACTAGACCGAGTCTTCCCTCTGGTCTCATCGCAGCCACAGACATCCCGTGTGCCTCTGGGAACGTTACCTAATCTTCCTGCCTCCGTCCTCCAGCCGCTGCAGCACAAGAGCATCCCTCCTCCTCCTCCTCCTCCTCCTGCCCAGGAGCCCCACCTTTGCCCAGCCTGCTGAAACCGCAGCCTCTCTGCGGCCGGTGCAGCCCTGCACCAGGCCCCCAGTAAATACAAGGCCTGTCTCCGAGCACACCTCTTTCCGTGGGTTTGTACAGACGAACTTGATTTTACAGATACCTTTAGTGAGATTTAAAGCCACCCATCTAAGAAAAGAAAAAAAAAAAAAGTAGACCAGCAAACTGAGTTTTCTCTAGGCATCCATGACTAAATGAGCCCAGGCAAAAACCAACTGTACAGTATAGCTCCCACACACACACCTTAACAGCCCATCCATATTGTACTTTAAACAGCATGACCTCCCCTTCTGGGTGACTATTAGGACAAAAGCAAAGTTTTTGCACGTTCCTTTGTTGTTTTAAAGAGCCTTTCCTCCATTTAATTACGCCACCAGGTTTCACACTGTGCAGTTTACTACCCCTGTGAAATTACCTTCAAGTTAAACACTAATTGGACATCCAACAAAAACGAACCCCCCTCACAACCCTGTTTTTCCTTCTGGTTTCTTATAGGATATAGCCCCAACATCATCAGGGTCCCAATTTCATACCACTGATTTATAAAGACACAAAATGAAAAACAGCACTTTAAAGAAATACAGTACATTCATGCAGCATGTGTTCTAACTTATACCAATAAACCTTTCAACAAATCCGTTCTGAACAAGCCTGTGTTTTGGGAGCATTTAATGAGCCTCAGCTTTATTTCAAGCCAAAGGCAATTTTAAGTAAAGTTGAAATAAAGAAAAGTTAAAAAGAAAAGAAAGCCACTAAAACCAAATATAAAATAAAATACAGGTTCTTGTGTAATCATGAGGCTTAAGAAAGCAGAACTTTTCTCACTGATTATTTTCTTTCAATAAATAAAGACAGCAGTTCATTTATGCATGTTTACCCAAGTGCTACCAAGCCCCTTTTCCCCTTTGCACCAAACTGTAACCGTGGGCCAAGCCCATTTCTGCAGCCAGGCCAGCAAAGCGAAGGGCACTACACCAGGGCTGAGCAGGTCCTTGACTCAACGCATAGAAAATGTCATAAAATGTAATGCTTTTTCATGCACATGTGTGTGCACACACTTACAGCGCAGGGGGGATCCCACCTCCTGGAACTGGTCATCCCCCCAGTTGAGGATGTAGCTACAGAAGGGCTTCGTGGTCACCGGTGAACGTCTAGAGGAGATGACACCCAAGGGCCTGCAGCCCCACCAGGCACGAGAAATGGCGCTCCCTGCACCTCCAGCCATCGTTTTACAAACGAGGCCAGGGTTTCGGAGCATAGCACTTTCCCACACGCCGGCTTGAAGCGAGCAAGCGGGCTGCAGAGATTGGGGAACGAGTGACAAGCAGTCATAGTCAAGAGGAGACCTGGAGACACAAGGAGCACACTGTGCAAATATTACACTATCTCTTAAACAAAGAGATCAAAAAAAATCAAAACAGAATCCATTTGCATAAAATCCAAATCTTTGAGCTCTGCATAAACAGAAGGAGATTTTGGCTGGCGTTTCCAAAGGAAGCTCTTATCTCCTTTGTGAAATGGGGAAATGGGTGTGCTACTTTGCATGAGGGTGTATACAAAAGATGTAAATGAGGAATTTGCTGCATGCAAAAGGCAAAGCTGCCGACAGCTGCCAATCCCCATTCACAGGGAGAGCTTCCTTAGTCTCCAGCAGGAGGAAGGAGAAGGGAACCAACATATTTGCTTCCCAGGGAGGTGAAGCAGGCTCTGAATATTCATTAAATGGCCATTTAGTCATGGGAGTGTTAATTGTCTCTGATTCACAAAACTGTGTGACCTCACCTGCTCCCCGAAACATATCAAAAGGATGTGGCATAATAGAACGAAACCAGATAAGATATTTATCTCACAAGTTTGGGGGGCTTTTTGATGCAGTCTCAAAAGACTCAAGTGTACTGCTGAGCATGTCTTTAATCACTTCTCACAAGCGCAATAAAGACCAAGATCAGTGGAGCATGTTATTAGACAGATAATAACATTTACCCAGCCAAGATCTAAATACTGAAGTCATCACACACAAGATAAGTTGTCTGGAAAGTTTTGTTTTGCCTTTTTTTTTTTTTAAGAAAAAAAAACACACACACAAAAAAACCAGACGATGGTCTACATGCCCCACAAAAGACTACCCAGAACCTGCCATGAAATTCACACCACCACAACAGCTCATCTGGCTTTGATTCCGAGGACCATACTTTTTACTAGTAACACACAGAATAAGGACCAGATATTGCTCCCCCGAGCATCAGCAGAAATTTTGTCGGGAGTTCAGAAGGAAGCAATCCCAGCCTTTCTTCAAGGAATACATGAAGGGACAATCGCTTGACAACTGTAGCTTGACTTCTGAGGGGGCCAGGGAGGAGGAATGCATTACAGAGCCTGCAATGACATTTAAATGGAGATTTTGAAATGCACCAGGTGGTACAAAAATCACAGAGGGAGCAACCCTTGGAAGATCTATTGAGCTACACGAGAACATAACGTAATCAAATCACTCCTTCAGCAGAGAAGAGAACCAACTAAATTTGATTCAGACAGACTGTGTTTCAGTACCGCTCCCATGCCCCTCCTGGTAGCTTCCGTCTTCTCAGCTCCTTTTAAAACGTAACATGTTGAGTCTGTGCATTTTTTTTTTCCCCTGCCAAAAATAATCAACCTGAAAAAAAAAAATCCTTCTGAAATCTCAAATCTACACAGTCTTAGTCACCCTTCTGATTACCCTTTTGTGCAGCCAGACTGTTCATCAGTGTTATTCTGACAAAAAAAAAAAGTTGTCTATGACTAAAATGGGAAAGCACACACAAATTACTTCAGTTTCCCACCCCTACAAAACCCACCATCTAAAAAACCTCACCACAGAAAAAAAAAAAAATATAATTAGACTGTACCCTTCTGATGTAAACTGAACTGCTGCTCTCAATGATCACAGCCACCCTTCAAAGCCTCCGAGATAAAAAGAATCTTATCATTCAAATTATTACTTCTTAGGGATGCTCTTATCAAAGTTTGAAGGAAAATTCTAAAAACAGCAGTGATATGAAACCAGGACTGAGCCATATTTTAAGTGACACTGGATTTTCTGCCAATTGGCCAATTCACAACTCAAAAAAGCAAGTGTAGATGAAGACAAAGCTGTTGGCTCTCATAACCTTTACAATATCACAGTAAAAATCTCAACTGTCTCACATATTTATACTAAGTGGCAGGTCTAAAATTGAGATTTGTAATTTCACAGCATCAAAATCATCACAGATGGCTACAGTCTATTGCTTCTTTAATCTGTCTTTTCTCCCTTCCTGCTTGTTTTCCCCCCTTCTCTTTTGAGTTAAAAAGATATGCATTTTATCATAAGGAAATCGTAACTAAATCCAAACCACATTATATTAATGTGTAACAAAACAATTTACATAACAATGATGCATACAAGCAAAGTTTAAAATTACTTTATGTCTCAACTTTGCCCTAAAGCACTAATTACCTTAGCCTTGAGATGCGCCACTAGTTAGGATAGGCTCATTTTCCATCAACAATATTCCACATTTATGCTCTCCTAAATGGATAGCCATTAATGCAAGAAGTTTGAGGGACAATAAATAATAAGAAAAAAAATCAACAGCAAGTTGGTTGGGTGTTGGTTTTTTTTTTTAGCATCAAGTTCACAGCTACAAATTCACCTGTAAGAAAAGAATCATTGCTCACCTAATATTTCTACTGATCAGGACCAATTTTGTGGAACCACTCCTGTGACACACCCGTGAAGCTTCCCAAATAAATATGGATTAAACACTTGGCTCCTTTCCCTTTCTGCACTGCATTTTTGCAGTATATATACACACACACATATATGGATGTTCAGTAAGACAGTCATCATCAATAAAGTCAGCTGGAAAAAAAATAGCAGTCAGAGGAAGGCCAGTTTTTTGTCATCATATTCAAACACCTCCATACCACCGACACAATTTTTTAAAAATCCTGTTCAAGGTCAGAGAGTCATTAACTCCCACTACAGGAACCACTTTAGATGTGAAGCGGCTTCCCATTACGCCTCCCTCACACACATCAGAAATTAAGCAAAAGCAGCTCAAGGAAAATGTATTATTAAAAAAACCAGAAGGTTGAGCAAACTTGAAGCAGCTTTTAGGGCAACCCAAGCACCAGCCGGACCGTCCCAGCACTGTGCGGCAGGGGGCAGGTCCCAGGAGGGGACAGGGAGTTCCGACGTCTCCCATGGAACTCCCAACAAGTGCAAAGCCCCGATCCACTGGCCTAAACTATTTCTGCCCACCGAGCTTTTGTCAAACATTTAAGATCTTAATCAATCCTAAGCCTGACCCTAGGATCACAGGGGAAGATGGATGAGGAAACTGACAACCTCTGACCTTTCCGTGTATTTGTCCTGCCACAGTCAACCTATTGAAAAACAATTGAGGTGGAACCTGCTCACCAGCTCCGGTCCCAGCCCGGCACCCTTTTACAGCCTTTCCCAAACTCAAAGTTTCTCCCCCCCGCCCCCAATCCTCTGTACCAAAACCACAGGAATCCTCCTCACTTCATCCTCCTCCTCTCCTCCAAAAACCTGCCAGAGCAGAACATTTGCTGAACTATGAAGTTGAGTGGGTAAGAAAAGGGGAAGCCTCTCCCGGGAGTGTCAAAGGCCAAACAGCTTCAACGGCCTCGCTGGAAACCAGAGAGCAAGCTGCACAGTTCTGAATCAGTGAATTCATAGTTCATGAATTCATGAAGAGGAGCTTCCCAGTGAACTGTTCTGGCTGGAGAACGGCAAATGTGAGAAAAGGAAACCACAAATAACCACTGATGAAATGGGTTTAGCGCTTTCAAATTACATGCTGGCTCAAATCCTCTCAAAATGACTAGTACAGGCCAGCTTCACTCTGGAGAGCCCAAGAGACAGAACGTTTCTATCTCCTTTGTAAATATGGCATCGCTTGACCTTCCTTTTACTTGGCAAACAGGGAATTGGGTTTCCTGAGCCCAAGCTTCCCCGGGTGCAGCTGAGAGCCGGTAGGTAAGCTGACATTCATCCCCAAGTTCTAGTCCAACACCACCAAAATAAATAAATAAGAAAAAAAGCATCCCGCTGTCACCACTGCCCACCAGCAAAACCTCACGAGATTTCCCTTGAACAACACAGGATTTGTTAGGCAATCAGCTCATCACATCTGGGCCACTGACGCTGAAAAATGGTAGATCTGCATCCATCGGAGTGACCCAGTACTGATGCAATAGGCCTTTAGGAGAAGGTGGAATAGAATCACAGAATCATAGAATCATTGAGGTTGGAAAAGACCTCTAAGATCATCGAGTCCAACCGTCGACCCAACACCACCATGTCCACTAAGCCATGTCCTTAAGTACCTCATCTATTCGTCTTTTAAATACCTCCAGGGATGGGGAAATAATCTCCGTGCAATACACCAAGATGCTTTTCCCCCCCATTCACTTCCTCCTCTCGCAACCCAGGCTGTAAAGGTGTCGGGAAGCTTTGCCCAGAAGTTATCGAGCTATCAGAAAGTAACAGCATCTCCCCAGCCACCAACGGCTCTCCCCAGCAGCACCCCGTCAGTACCACAGCCACAGGTTCGCATGTTTAACGATACACAGGTTTGCAAGTTCCCATCTCAAAGGATTCCAAAAAACCAGCGTCATTTACCCCAGACAGGATGCTCTGTCATCGTGCTGCTCATCTCTACAGCCCATGGCAATTTTGTGGCCGATACGGCACACTTAGGCTTCTTCCATATAGCAAAACCACTAGAAATGAAGGCCAAAGTTTAAGCTCTGGCAGGAAAGAAGCGCTAAGTATCATTTCAATGCATAATAATGAACTTCATATTGACTGTAAACTATCATTTAATAGAAATCAAGTAGGACATTGGAAAGACACTGTCCTCTTAGGAGCCTAGCACAAAAGCAGTCAGTTACTTGCTCCGCTACCTTGTTCTCAGTCTCAAGATGAAAAAAAATGACCTAGTGAAAAACACACCAAGAAGATGTGAAGCCAAGTCATCTGGCTGCAAAGAACCTTTTCCAAAAACATGGGTCCAAATCCACAAAGGAGTTGAGCACCTTCCATTCAGCACCCAGCAAAATTAAGCCCAGTGACCTGTGCAAGGATCCATTCAAGTTTGATCTTAGTTTATGCTTATACGAGCAAGTGTTTAGAAGCTGAGGCTAAAGATATTTACAAACCCCCTTCTCTCCTTCCCTAGCCTTTTACAACTTCTTTTTCCAGAAAGGGGAGGCGAAGAGAACATAGGTTTTGAGGTTTTTTCCTTTTTAGGATAATCTGTCTTTTATACAAACTTTAATCCCTAATTCTGCAGCACACAGGATGGTGTGTGTGGGAGGGTGGGGTGGAGACTTCTGGCATTTCTAAGAGTATCCTAGCACCTCTATTATTAAGCTGACAATAGAGACCCTCTGAGAAATGAAAATATTTAACAAAGGCAGCAGTGTCAAATATCAAAGGGTTATTTAGTGCTAAAAATTTGCAACAAGTAAAACACCAAAGACTTCCCCTTCCCAAAGAGGAAAAGTAATCCGGCTAAAACTCCTGTTCCCCACCTCCCCAACTGGTTCTTATCCCACCACATTATCCAGAGGAGACTTTGCCAGAATTCCCTGTGCTTAACAAAGTTCGCTTCAGATAAAACTTGAGAGATGTGTCTCTTTAAACGACGGTAGCTCGACTGCACTGTTTTGCAGTCATTCACATTTTGGTGACTATCATGAGCCAATTCAAATTTAGGCGCCTGCTAGAAAATGTGTTTTGCCTTCTGCCTATTACGGCAGTATCATTTGTTTTGCATTGTATAATTCTTAGCCTTGCCACCTGGAGCTATTGGACTTCTTCGTTAAACCCCTCTGTCCCACCGCATCCCACAGGGACTGCTAATTACTGGCTTTACTCCATTTACTCTCATCTCCGATTCAATTACGCATTCAACTAAGCCCTAATGAAGAGTACAATATGGCTCATCCTACCTTGGCATTCACCATTACGTTCTTCATAGCCAGCATTGCACAGACAGTTGCCAATGGGCACCAGCCATTCACCATCTGCCCCACAGTACATTTTTGGCACATCCTTCTCTTCCGAGTTGTTGACGCAGGAGCCGCGAACCTCCACCAGAGAGGATGTATCAGCCCCGGTAATGGTGTCTGGAAACTGTGCCAGGTTTCGAACTGTCAGCGGGCACTTCTTATAGAAGACACGAACAGACACCAAAGCAATGCAGGCACCGACGTCCTGAAAAGCCAAGTAAAACCCTTTCTTGCTGAGCGGTCCCACATCCCGGATCTCTGTATTCAGCTTCATGATCCTGTCACCGATGTCCACCTGGGTGAAGCTCTCATCAGCAGCGATGGTGTCAATCTTGGCAAACTGGCTCTCTCGAATAAAACGCTCCTTGTCATTGTTTGATTCATAGTAATAAAGGTTGAAAGTCTCTTTGCAAGTTCCCATGACACCTGGCAGGCTGTTGCAGTCTCTTAGCGTGAATTTGATTTCAATATATACCCTCTGAGCCCCCTCACGGGGAATCCAATCAGTTCGTAACCAATTATTCTGACTGGGCTCCATCACATTGCAGACTTGATAGGTGCGGATCGGAGTGTTCTTCTCATCCATAATGCTTACTTCCTCCCACTGTGAAGAGGGAAAGGGGAAGAAAAATGCATCAGTATTAAAAGGAACTACAGAGCTTCACAGCAAACATAATCTGCACTTCCACAACTAATGTGGAGATTGCATTTTTTCCATTACAGGAAAACAAACCCCCAAAAAACCCAAAACAACACACAGCAGACCAAGCCATAGCCAGGACCTCAACCACTCGGACATCAAAAGAAGAATCTGTTCAGGAGAAACAAGCTCCAAACCAAGTAACACCTCCAGGAGCAAGCATGTGTTTTAAAGGCCCTCTGAACCGATCCAAGAATACTCTCTCGACTGACGATGTTTATTTGCACTACACTTCAGCCCACAGGACCCTGCCTACATCAGGGCTACACACGGCACTTTACAAACTCATAGTACATCACTGACACGACGGTGTTTCCCCTGTAGCAGACAAGGCAGGGAACGCGTGGACCCCACATGCAAAGTGGGAATATCCAACAGTGAGATCGCGTGACTTAGTCGCACAAAAAGCACGGGGCAGAGACAGAGCAACATCCACATTTCTGGCATCACTACCACGTATTTTAGACTCTTAAACCACCCCTTATTATTTCTCTAAGCTGCCCACTACTTTCCCGGGCTAGCAATATGCCTGTCACACTCAGCAAACAGTCTTTACTTTGGCACTGGGCAGAAATAGCTGTCTACAGAGAACGGGGTCCTTGACTTGGGTGACACTCGGACATGGATGGACAGGTAAGGAGACAACATCATCAGTCCACCAGCAACACTGCCATAACTTTGCCATCCAAACAAAGTTTCTTATTAGCAGAAAGGTGGGAAAAGAAGGAATATTACACATCTTGTCCTAGAGGAAATGTCAGGAAATAGTTAAATTCATATTCTCAAAAACCCAAAGAGGTTAGCAGAGAGGCTAAGTGATGAAAGATCAGGGTAGCAGCACGCTTCAGAACTCTTACACCCCTCAAAGCAAGTTCAGCATCTTCAGAAGTGCCAAACTAACAGGCAACATAATCATGAAACACCACCACCACCACATGCAATTCGAGGAAGGTATGGAAAGAAGAGATCTGGCCCTAATTCAGTAGTTCAGCATGATGAACCTATAAAAGGAAAGCACACATAATCAACAGTTTTGAAAAAAAATTGCTTTAAGGATTATCCTAGACAGAAGAAAGTTTATCACAGTGCTTTCCTGGCAGGGAGAGAGGGGGAAGTAGGGGCATTAGGGAGATATACCTTTCCAGCAAAAGCCCCATAGCACTTCAGTATCAGAAAAATCCTTCTTAAAAAAATAATGTATTAGATAACGATATACTGTCTGGGTTTGCAGGAAATACAATGAAGCATATAAAATTATCCTTGGAAAACAGTAGTAACTTTAAGAGACTTCCCAGAAATGCTTTTCAGAACTACTGAAGCCGTGGCTTTGATTACACAGAAGCCTTCTTAACGTTAAGGGGCTTCTTGTATAATATCCTGCATTCTTCCCGCAAGGATTGCTCTTATGCAAGTGATTTTTTACTTAAAAAGATTCCAGCTTAGCTGAATCCGTTTATAGAATGACAGTAGTTAGCACCATGAGTCACTAGAAGTAGAAAGAGTAATATTTTATTTGCTGCCTAGAGATAACTGCAAATTAAAATGAAGGAGGGTGGGGAAATCAATACTCAGCATGTCACTCCTTCTCACAGAAAAGGAAAAAATAAATCTTAAAAAGTCATCTATCAATGTAAAGTGTAACATGGTGTTAGTAAGAAGACAGAGTTGTTTAATTTACAGCTGCCACGGAGCTAGTTTACTGTTACAATATTGTCTTCATGATCCATCACTTTCCATTCTGCTTATCTTCAGGCTGTCTACGCTACTGATATTGTGTGTGGTACAAGAGAAAGGAAGAAGCAGAGGGAAATAATACTTGTTGATGGGATTTCCTTTAGTACGTTTATACAATGGAGGATGCTGCTAGAGGATTCAATAAAGAGACCGCCAAGGTCAGCGGACAGACTGCAACTAAATTCAGCAAGTTTCAGTTCAGGTTCTGAACACACCCCTGTCTCCTGACAGACACGCAAATACGTAGAGCTGGGCTTCTTATTTCATAAACACACGTACACAAAACAAACCTAAATGCATCTTACTGCCAGAGCTGAAAATAACTAGAGCCCCAAGTTTCCAGGCACTGTAAATGATTTGTAACTCTAAGTATGTGGTCAAAGCTGTAACTTTTTGCTTTCAAGCTGAAATTAACTTTTATAATTCAACTCTTCCCACGGTTTAATGATGCAGAGTAAGACATTCTGGGCACAAAACCTGCTTTTCAACTGTGAAACGCAAGAGTAAATCATTAATTTTATTTATAATGCAATTCATTAATTCCTCCAGGGCTACTATATATTTGATTACTGCTAGTCACTGCTAAACGACTACATTTATCTCCAGCCCTTCTTATCCACACAACCCTCACACCTCAGGAACTGCGTGGTATAGATCTACGTGGTATAGACCTAGAAAAATACCTTTTGTAATAGACAATAATGTGCACACAGCTAAAGAAAAACTAGCGCCAGAGGACAGAATCCTCCCAGGAAGATAAAGGAGGAGTTCATTTCTGCTGCTTGAAATAAATCTGCAGCATATGAAGTTAAAATAAATGCTTTCCAAGCACTGTATCTCAGAGACAGACCATGTACTCTTAAATTTTTCACTACTGGCTTAAAAATAGAACACACGTATGTAGGTTTAGTGAAATGAGTCACGTCCACAAGAAGAGCACACATTTCCTTCTCAAGCTTGCATGGCGCTTTCAGAGAAAACATGGGGGGAAAGGGGGAATCCAACAGCCATTGATAACATACAGCTGTCCTCTGATCACCAATTCTACTAGCGACTTATTAAAACTTGTATTTTAGGTCCTATTTTAATATCCAGCGTAGATATCCCTTGGAGAGCCGTTATGAAAGACCCCATCTCATTAACTGACCTTTCCAGGGTACAGGATTAACAAGGATGCCCGACTCTCACGGAGACAGAGCTGTACCTTTCCACACTGTCAAAAGATGAGGGCAATTGCCTGCAATCAGCAGCGACTGCGCACCGTCGGCGCTGCCAGAGGCCTGCCAATCACCTCCCCACTCTTTGAAAAACCCAAGTTTCGGGGACAGCACAGTGTGCTCAGGCAGAGCACAAGCCACGACTGTAGTCAAGTTCACCCAGAACAACAATGGGGAAGCAAAACAATCCCCCATTCTCCCATGTTATAGTTATTCCGAGCTTATGCATAATGCATCACCAGCCAACGCAACCTCGGATTCCTTCCACTCACTGCTGTTTCCTTAGCTCTGCTTCTTCTAATTACGAGTGGGAACGCACACAAAAAAGTAAATTTGTAGGTTTCCTGAAGAATCCAGTGCTTTGCTGTGCACAGGTCCTGATCTTTCAGCACTTTTATTTTTCAATCAGTTTGACTTAATTACTTCTGCTTAAGCATACTAAGCTGCTTTACTCATTTAATATTAAAAGGATTTGAGGTGGGTTTTTTTTTTTATATTAACATTTAGTGTGCATTGCTGGCATTTTTCTTAAATTGTTCACTTCAGGAAAGAAAAAGCCTTTCTAATTGCTTATTAAAAAAAAAAAATTCCCAAAAGATCCCACGAAGTACAGTCTCCACCAGATCCCACCAACTCCAAAGCCCAGCGTTCTCAGGAGTTTCCCACAGAGGCCCTGGGCACCCCGCAGGATGGGGCACAGAGGGAGCAGCAAGGTGCCCATCAGCTAATATAAAGCTGAATTAGTAGATACACCTTGTCTGCGGCTCACTAAGCAAAGGGGCTCTAAGCCCCAGCAAGGGATGTGTGAATCTCTTAATGCCATCACATCACCCACCACGGGGCAGTGAATTCGAGCAATCTTCTCTTACAATTGCCGCCTCTTTGAAGAATACATAAAAAGAAACTCCAAGGAATCACCATCGAGCACTGGGTGCTTCAGTTTAGCTGTTCAGAGACCAAAACATATGATGTTTACACCCCAAAATAGGACAACTGTCCCGTCATGCCAGAAGGTCTGTCTTGTATATTGATCCCTACTCCTTCACCCAGAAATAGAACAGCAATTGCCCTGAACATCTCCCAGCCGAGACGGCCCGCAGATATAATAATTACAGTCAAGAATGCCAGTTCAGTCGCCAGATCACATTTCTTGTCGGTATTTCTGTTTTAAATAGGCATCTAAGCCCACGCCTCAACCAATCTCCTAATTCCGAAACCTCTTTTCTGCCCTTTTGGTTTCCACTTCTTCCACGACAGAGCTAGCCAAAGGGAGTATAGAGTTTCTCCAACAAAGAGTAATTCACTCGGTAAGCCAGGGAAGAAATCTGACCTCCTCCCCACAATCAACAATAATCGAGCCATTAGGACTCTCTGAAAGTTACTAATCACCCCCTTTACCCTTTTGATCAGATAGCGGTTTAAAACTTACCCCTCCTTCCAGGGGACTTGCTATCCACCCCAGCTCTCCCTGAACTGATCTGGAATCCAGCAAGGTAACTGCAGAAAGGTACAAACAAAATAGGTTAAATTCCAGCTGCCAAAAGGCAGTGTTACAATAAATCCTTTACCTGAGCGTTTCCATATGCGTGGAGCACGATCGCATCCACCTCCAACTTGAAGCGAGAGGTGGTTTCCCACCGGGCCGACGCCTCGAATGATCCGAAACCCGCTGCGGTTCAGGTCTGGGGAACGGCGCCTCCGTCCGTCGCTCCGCGCGCGGAAGCCGCTCACGGGGCGCGGAGCGGGCGGCGAATTCCCCCGGCGCGTCCGGCGGGAGACGCGCCGAGAGCGCCCCGGCCTCGGGGGAGGGAGCGGGAGCGGGCCGGCCGGCCGGGCAAGGGCGCGCTCCCGCAGCGCGGCGCTGCCCGCGCACCGCGTTTTCCGCCGCCCGGCACGGGCGCAACCGCGCGTTAGACGTTCATCGTTACTTATCGGGACCTCGGGAGCTCGCCCGGCCCCGGGCCGGGAGCGCGGCCCCGCACCGGGAGACCCTGCGGGGCGCTCCCCGACGGGGCCGGCGCACCCCCGCCCGGCTGCGCCGCGCTCTTCCCCCGCGGAGGAGGCGCCGAGCCGTCCCGCAGGACGGGCCGCAGCACGGCCCCGGGGAACGGCGCGGAGCCGCCGAGAGCTCCCGGGAGAACCGGTTCGATGAGCCGCCCTCCCGGCTCGGGGCCGCCCCGGGAGCGCTGCAGCCCCGCGGGCCGGCGCGGCGCGGCCCGGCCGAGGGGACCGGCGGGGGCGCGGGAGGACGCGCGGGGAAGGCGGGGGCCGCTCCGCCCCGCGACACCTGTGCCGCCGCCGCGGGCGGCCCCCCGGAGCGCCGCTCGGGCGAAGCAGCGGCTGCCGGACGCCCGGCCACCGGCCGGGGCGCCGCGGTCCTGGCGGCGAGGGGAGAGGCGATGCGGCGAGGGGACCGTCGCCCGCCCGGGGCGCACCGAACTTTTCCCCCGGCGCCCCGCCGAGAGGAACGCGGAGCCCGGCCGCGGGACGCGCGCGGCGCCTCACCTTCGTTGGCGGGATAGACCCGGGAGCCGGTGACGGCCCCGCAGACGCCGACGAGGAGCGGGAGGAGGGCGCAGAACGGGACCCCGGCCATGCCGCCGCCGCTCCGGCCGCTCTATCCCAGTGGAATAACTGCCTACATGGGGCGCGCGGCGGGCGATAGACATTGCCAAGGGGGCGGGGCGCCGCCTGCCCGTCAGACTCCGCCGCCAATCGCCGCCCGCCCCGCGCCGCCCGCCCCGCCCCCGCCGCTCGGCGGCGCGGAGCGGGGAGCGGGGCCGGGCGCTGCGCCCCGCGGGCGCCGGCGGGGGGCTGAGGGGCGCGCCGCCCCGAGCTGGCAGAGCGCAGCGAGCGGCCGCGGTCCCGCCGGGAGGAGGGGACGCTCCGCGGGGGTCTTTAACGTTAACGGGGTCCGAGCACAAAATAATGACAGAAAAAGGAAAAAAAAATTAAAAAAGGGGGGGAAAAAAGTTAGGAGCAGCCCTCACGCTCTCCCCCGGTGCGGCGGAACGGCGGGGGGAGCCGCAGGCGCGCCGCGCAGACGGACCTTCCCCGGGCCGGCCCCGGGTCCCGGGAGCCTCCCGCCGCCCCGCCCCGCCCCGGCGCGGCGCCACCGTTGAGCAACAGCGCCACCTGGCGGGGGCGGCGCGGCCGGCTCGGTGCCCCGTGCCCCGGGGGCCGGCGGGCGGGCGCTGGGCTCGGCGGGCGGCGGCGGTCCCCGCCGGGAAACGGTTTTCCCACCAACGCCGGGGGAGTAGCGGGCAGCTCGGGCGGGGCCGCAGCAACTCCCGGCGGAGCCTCCCCGGCCGCAGCGGCAGAGGACGAGCCCCCCCGGTTACGGCGAACACGCGAATCGTTAACGCTTTTATGCGCAAGGGCAGCAGCCGGGGGGGGGGCTTAGGAAAAAGCCGGGGTTAGGAGCGATTCCCTCCGAACGCTGAGAGCCGTAAGGACGCGGGCGCTCCTGCACACGCCCCTGTTCCACAGCGATGTATGGAATATGTACATACAAAGATCCCCACGGTTCAAGCAGCCGCGTTCCGAGCAACACCTGCGTTGGCCGAGGTCTTTAAGGCAACGCAGACGACATTCCCTCTGACAAGAGGTGTGCCGCTATATCCCCGCTTTGCTTTGGACGCTTCGACCGTGAGACCTTTTTAAAAACACTCTCTAAATGCGTATTTACAATAAATCCGTGGTTTTTAAAAGTCCGCGAAGTCCTCGGCGGAGCGGGCGGCGTCAGCCTGGCGAACGCTGTCCTCGACCAGCCCGGACTTCGGAAGCTGCCCCGGGCCTGTCTGCCAGCGGCCCCCTCCCAAAGCGGCGCCCAGGGAACCGGGGGGGCCGACCGAGCTCCGGCGGGACAGGCTGCAGCCGCCCCTCGTCCCCGACCCCCCGGAGCTCTGCCTGACCGCGGCTGGCGGGCTCCGGTTCGCCGCTACCGTTACCGGTAACGCCGCTAGCAGCAGCCCGCGCCGCTTTCGCTTCGAAAAGCGTCACGAACGGCAGTTCGCGAAGCGCCTTCTGCTCCCGGGCACTAAACCCACCCTTATTTTCACCTGAGGTACCTGGCGGTGGCGCTGCCTCAGTTTCCCCCCAGATTAGCGAGGCGGTAATAAACCCCTTCACCTGCGGCTGCAGCTCCCCCACTCTCTGCGCCCGGGCACGCTGTCCCCTCGGCTGGGGACAAAACCCTGCCGGAGTGAAGGCGGGAGCGGGGCGGTGTGCCCGGGCAGCCGCAGCATCGCCCCGGCCCCCCCGGTAACGCGGATCTGCGGGCCCCCGCCCCGCGCAGGACACACGTCCTTCCCGCCTGCACCCCGGCACCCCCCGCCTTCACCCCGGCACCCCGGCTGCACCCCGGCACCCCTCCATCCCGGCACCCTGGCTGCAGCCCGGCACCCCGCCTCCATCCCGGCACCCCTCCATCCCGGCACCCCGCCTTCATCCCGGCACCCCGGCTGCACCCCGGCACCCCGCCTTCATCCCGGCACCCCGCCTTCGTCCCGGCACGCCGGCTGCACCCCGGCACCCCGCCTTCATCCCGGCACCCCGCCTTCATCCCGGCTGCACCCCGGCACCCCGCCTTCACCCCAGCACCCCTCCATCCCGGCACCCCGGCTGCACCCCGGCTGCA
This sequence comes from Aptenodytes patagonicus, assembly GCF_965638725.1. Lineage (NCBI taxonomy): Eukaryota > Metazoa > Chordata > Aves > Sphenisciformes > Spheniscidae > Aptenodytes > Aptenodytes patagonicus. The sequence goes on from NC_134954.1 coordinate 3,164,016, forward strand.
CCCCACCTTCAACCCGGCACCCCGGCTGCACCCCGGCACCCCGCCTCCATCCCGGCACCCCTCCGTCCCGGCACCCCGCCTTCACCCCAGCTGCACCCCGGCTGCACCCCGGCTGCACCCCGCCTTCACCCCGGCACCCCAGCTTCAGGGGATCGCACCCAGACCCTCTAAAGATTTTTCTTCCGTCTGGGGTAAAACGAATGACTGCCACAGAACCCCTGCGGAAGGTCGGTTAGTTAAAAAAATATTTTGAATACATCTCAAAGTTTGACTAACAGTAAAGATGTCTGTCGTGAATCAGCTGTTTTCTCTTTAAATCGCTCTCCTGTTTCCCACATTCAAATATCTGTGAAACATAATACTTATAAACACACTCTTACTAGTACTTTCTGCTTCAAGATATAGAGTATCTTCCACCTGTTTTAATTTTCGGTCAAGATCTAGGTAGGATGCATTTTTTGGTTTTAAAAAGGTTTATTAACACAGAATTTACAATGAGGTTTCTGTAGTCTGAGGCTCAGATTGTTTTCCTTTGCCTGGAACATTTATTTTGGAGGACCCACTGGCAGAACCTTACAGATAACTCTGCAAAGATAGCTGGCGTATTTTTCTCTTTCTGTGGAAAATAAATCTTTTAAGCAGCTGCCCGGATAACGGGAGTTAGAAAACAGTGCAGCACAGCCGATGCAACTGTTAAAACTTGTACTTCCTGACTTTAATTATCTACAAGACTTCTTGGCCTAATGAGGAGGAAGAAAAGGATTAGTTCCTTTTTTATTATTTACACAAAAATATAGGCAGTCCTCCATTAAAGCAATCGGAGTGTTCTTGCTTTCACATCTTTGATGCATCTGACAGCTCTACTACAAGTCAGGATAAACTTTATGGGAACAGCGGAGCATCAAAACATCTTTTTTTAATTGAAGTTATTTTTGTTGCAATGCCAGAAAAGTCAGTTGTCATAAAAAAAAATTAAATACTTCGAAAACTTAAGAATATTTATATTAATGCACTTTTAATTTGTGAAAAAATTTCACGTAAAATAAACACAGACAATGTAAAAAGGGCCTGCAAATGTCATAAACTAAAATGTTCGCAATTCTACCAAATCCACTACATTTTGGCTCCAAGAAAAAAGGTTTTTTTAAGAAGCCTTGCCAAAATAATCACAATTTCCTTACTTTGTGTCATTTCAACGGATCGTAAAAGCCCAGCTTGGTTTTAACAGATGTCATCGATACTTGGACTAAATTCTGTTCTCAGCTTCAGCAAGTAACTCCACCTTACGACAAAGTACCTGACATCAGAATTTATTCCTTAAAATTTCGTTACAGCCGTTGGATCTGTTACATTTTTCTTAACTGCCTATTAACTGAGCAGCCTGCACTGCTGCCAACCTGCCGGCTTGTATTATTGTAACTCGCTATCAGGAGTGATTCGGCTTTGATGGGGACTAACCATGTTTACACCATAATCAAGTTTACACCATTTAAACGGTCAATTTAATGCAGCTCGAAAAAGCACGGCCAGCGTCTCTCGTACTTGTCTCAGATCTTATGTTTGTCTCAGCTCTTTAGTGAAACTATATTCACTTGCAGCACAGGCTGGAATAATTATGACAATGTGTTAGATGTCTGATCCCGCCTGCTTCATAAAGGTCAACCCCAGCTGAATTATTTAGAGATCTGTTTATAGGACTGGGACGGTATAGACAAACAGGCGCACGAACACACAAACATGGAGCTTCTGAGAAACTGTAAGTCCTCTTGAAACGTAAGGACCGAAAGATTGCTGTATTTCCTACTCATTCACAATTCGTTTTCCTCTTATTTTGAAACACCAAGGGAACGTATTAGTATACAAATAGTTGGGGATTGGGACATGCGGTTTGTCTGGGATGTATTTCTGTAGTTAATATCGTTTCTAACAGCATTCTGAATAGATGCTAAGTGTCTCTCACATACACATACACTTACACACATGTAGTTGTTTTACATTTTGCCCAACCACAAGCACAACACGCATGAGTTAAATACATGACAGGCCCCGAAAGGGCTGTGATTTTTGGTGAACATTGTTCTATTTTTACTTTATCTTTTCATTCTCCGTTTTTCTACGTCCACCTACTCGTGCCCGTCCATCTCCCCAGAAGCTTTCTGCTGTCAGTCAAGTGACAACCTCAGTAGGAAGCTCTGTGTGTTCATGGGCCTCCTGAGGCCCAGCACTACATTTAGATGGGGGGGAAAAAAAAAGAGGAAAAAGAAGAAAGCAGGGGGGGAGGAAGCACAAGCTCTTCCTTTAGTATGCAATTCCACAGCCGGCAGGAAAAAATTCACCCGGCTCCTCTGAAAAGCCTTTTCCCACAAAAAGGCAATCCCAGATACTCCACTCCCACGCAACTTCCACGCTACCAGGCTATTTGCAAAAGAGTATAAAATAACCCCAGGAAGTTTCACACACACGCACACACACAGAGTCTCATTGTCAAAGGGAATAATGCCCCAAAGGTGCACCTTCATCAGGCTTGGCACCGGAGAGTAACTGCCGGCTCCCGCCCAGCACAAGTGCTCAGATGTGCCTAGCCTTTCCCTCCCTGGATTTACCGATTCTTAATGGACCTGTGAGTATTAAACATTTGCCGATAAATTACTTGACAAAATTTATTGTCAGCTATTTGAGAGTAACAGCTTTTTATCTGCGATGAGTAAGATTTCATTGCTCAGGTCATGTTTACCTCAGCTGAAGTTGCAGTCTGCAATACGAAAAGCCATAGCGGGAGAACATCTACGTGAAGGTAATATGCATTGCTATAAACATCAAGCTGGCAGAATGATTTTGTTTCAGCCGGGATTAGCAGGAGTTTTGCTGCTGACCTCAATAAGAAAAGGATCAGGTTTATAGCTCATTTGCAAATCCACTCTGCAAAAAAGCGAGCTTTAGGCACTGCAGATTATTTACACTTCCTTTTCTTAATCGTGATCATCATCACAAGAGTTTCCTATTTATTCCTGCCTTGATGCTGATTACAGGACCTGTGACAGTGTCTTTATTCAGACGAGGCACACGTGGCGACTTGACAATATACAGACAGAGAGATGCACAGATTTTTTGCCTTTTCTAACCAACAGTGCCGAGGAAAACTGGATAATCGTAAGTGAAATGTAACAGGATTTTAATGACAATTGAAGTAGTACCTTTTATTACATTGCTCCTGACAACACAACTCAAATCTCAGAGTTAGTCTAAAATTTATCATATGCCATTATCAAGTCCCTGAAAGGAAATCCTACCACCAACATTATTTACAAAGCCAGGAGTGTTTACGATGCAGTTTCTGCTTCCTAAAATAAACAAACATCGAAGGGCACTGGCAAAAGGTAAAATCTGAAAAGCAGTACAGACGGAGCAAAGAAAAGAGAAATAAATGCACCAGGATGTCAAAGCAGGTGTTACCTACTGCTTGTCACCTAACAGGCAGATCAAAAGTAGTACATACAAGTGCCCACCTCTGCGACGTAGGTGTCAGCTTAGCTCGTTGGGGCTCTCACCCTCGTTAAGACCAGGGGGCAAGCAGCAACCTGCAGGTTCCTTCCTGTGCAAGTGTGACCAATAAACCAGTGCAAATAACTGTGTAAGGCTGCAGGTTGTTCGCAGCGCTAGCACAGATGCTCGGCAACCCGGAGAGGAATGTGCCTGCCTGTGTTTCACTGAAAGGTTATTTAAAGCTGTGGAGGTTAACAGACACCTTAATTATTACAAACTGCTTTCGAATATCGCTGGCTTTGTAATGCCGGTCCTTAGCAGCTGCGATTCTTACTCATCCATGATCATTTGGGAGTAGCGTCAGCTTCCAGAAAATAAAAGTTCCTGGGATGAAGACGTAGGACTGGCGCGCGCTGGCCTGGCGCGCGCTGGCAAGCGGCGTTCGTGGGAGGATTGCTGCTGGCTGCGGCCAGGGCCACCAGCCAAAGGGGAGGCTGCACAGGCAGGCTCCTCCTAAGTACCCCTCGGAGCGGCTGCGAGAGAGCGTGCTCGATGAGTAACGAAACACATGTAAGTGAAATAGCCTCTGCCAAAAATCGCAGGGGATCTTTGTAGCCATTTCAGAGGAGCCTGAGCCGAATTCGAAGGGTAAAGCTTTAGTCTAAGCACAGAGAACTGCAAACTACATCCAGAGTTCTTTAAAAGCACGCACGCATTTTCCTGCAGTGCGAAAAAATATTTAGTCAGGCGGACTTAGCTTTCCTCCTTCAGGAATAGGGTCACAGTTTAAGACTTCTGAAACAGATTCTGGCCTGTACTAAGGTAAAGTTGAATTTTAGTAGCAGCTTAGCTACTAAGCTTTAATAGGTAGGCAGAATCGGGCCCTTCATGTGAAGCAGAATTAATCTAAAATTAATATAAATGAAAAAAAAATGTTTCCCAGATTTGTTCTCATACTGGAATTTTAGGTTTTCTGCCATAATTTACTGCAGGTATCATTTAAAAAAAAAAAAGAAAAAGTACAGGATTACTTTTATTGCACCACTAAATGTTCTCTATAAATAAACATAATTTTTGTGCAAAGTCTCTGATTTGTCTTTTTGGTAAAATAATCGAAAGAACAGAGTGTCAGAGCTCCAATTCATTTTTATTCTGTGTGTTCAGAGACAGCGATCTTTTCAGAGATTATTTATGCAGTGATGGTACCGATCAAACCGCACCAGAGACAGGTTCCCTACAGAGCACTGAAGATCTCTGGCACTTCTAATAGAGTGTAAATCCTGATTAACTCAGATTAAACCATCCCATCTGAGATAGTCCATCCATTAGTATGAACAAAATGTTTGCAACCATATAGGAGAAAACTGTTTGTGTTTAAAGTAAGAAACAAAACCAACCCCTCTTTCTTTTTTAATGTGCGCTATTTTTTTAACAGTAGGGAAGAGGAAGACTCTTTGTCTTTCTTTAGAATTAAATATAAAATCCTTGCTTTTCGTTCTAAAAAGTGGAAAGCATTTGTGCATTTTTTTCTGTGCATGCAGGCATGACTGATACATTCACAGGGCAGGAGAAAGATTAAGATTGGGGAATGTACACCTGGGAGAAGGGCTCTGCTCCGAGTTCTGCGCAGCCTTCCTTAGGGACCTTAAACAGCCACTGCAGCAAAACTTTTGAAGTTGGATGTAGGTGATTACCTCAAATGCCCACCTTAAAACAGCGATGCTAAAGAAACATCAAGTCGGAGAGACCTGTAGGCATCCAGTGCCTGTTGCTCCACCCTTGCAAAGAATATGGACATGTACAGTTTCATGTGGTAATGTCTATAAGGCAGTGTGGGACTTGTGGGCTATAGGGTGGACAGCCTTAAAGTGATAATGATGAGCTTGCCTCAGAATCTGAAGCATTGCCTGTGTTTCTCTGTCCTGATTTCAGGGAAGCTATAGATACACCAAAGAATGGCTGTTTATTATCTAAGAAATTATTTGTCCTATTTTAGGGGAACCACTAACTGGGGAAAGCGAGTGTATGCATATTGCATGTGTTCTAGCTCAGAATTTGCACTGATTTTATAGCAGAATATTGCAAATTCTGGATTAACTTCATACAAGCAAAAGAGTAGGCACAGAAATGAAAACCTGCAAGAAGGTCAACGGGAAAAAAACACCCCTTGCTTTTACGTCAGAAAAGTGGCAGCCAATATTTTCCCCAGTACTGCCACTGATCTTGGAAGAGTTCAGGGAATAAGGTAGTTTGTTTTGCTGGGCAACACTGCCGCTGTATTTCCTTGTTCTCCTTTTATTTATACCCATCTGCTGGGTCTTGTCATATACTGAGATATTCTTGTATAGCTTCTAGCACAACCGGATCTCAAATCCACTCTCGGGGATCTGAGCATCACTGTAGCATTAGAACAAAAGATGTGCGCAGGTCTGTACCTGCACCCTGCATTACACGGGCATGAACCTCATTTTAAGAACTTTTTAAATGACATGCAAATTAGTCCCTCTTATTTCATACACTGATGGCACCAACAATTTTTCTTCGGTTGCAACCACTCTTTGTCAAGTCCCTTTCCCCTCTGAGTTTTCCTTCAGCAGTAACCACCTCGTTCCTTTAATGGAAGTCAGCCCCAAACCCTGAGTGTATTTTCTTGTACACAGGTCCATAACGACAGCAAAGAGCAGGAACACCTCTCTCTGAATTCTACCTAAAGGCAAGGTTTCCATTAGAAATGACTCGCTGGTATTGCTTTACTGAGACAGTCAATTGTAAGACTTTCCTAACACGTATGCAGCTGATATTTCCAACAATATTTTTTTCCCCAAACATTGCCTCTTGCAGTATCCTGACATAAACAGCAAAAATATTGTTTGGGGAGAAACGTGCAACCACTACAGCTTTTACAGGCACAAAAATGCCACCCTTCCCCTCAACTATGTCCCCTGCCCATCACCATTACTAATCCTTATTCACATTACCACACTGGCCACAGTTTCTAACGCAGACTAAAATGAGTAGCGTAAAACTTGCTTACCCTACATGAACAATGGGTTCAATTCTAAGGAAGAGTGTGACTATTCGCCTTGACCCGTTGCGATCCCTTGTCCCCCATTTCAAGGGCTTGCACAGCACCGGGAAAACAGAAAACAGCCATTTGCAGTGTGCTGGAAACAAAAGGAAAGGATTACTGGTCATTTTTATTGTCCACTCCCTTCTGCACAAAAGGCACATGCATAGTAAAATTTATGTTTTTTCTTCCCTTGATTACTATCTGAAACTTTCATCAAAATAGATCTTTGGGAGAGATCAAAGGAAAAGACAATGTAGATCTGTTTGAGTTTCCCCTACCATTCCAAAATATCCAAAAATGCCAGCAAGATACTCAAATAAAGAGCTGTAAAAGTAAAACAGCTTCCCAGCGGTGACACCTGCTAATATAAGGACTATTCAAACACCTCTAGAGTTTTCCAAAGAAATGCCAGGATGGCTTCCTACCAAAAGGCAGCTCAATCTAATACCCTCCTTGGCTAAATCTACATACAAACCCCGTTTCTTTGTTGGCACTAAGATAGCCACATGCTTGTCTTGACATGGAAATAAAAAGAGATTCACAGGGAATCTGAAAATGTATATACTGGGGAACCAGTTTAAACTGACCTTGGGATTAGAGAAATACCTTTTTGTGAAGCTGAACACAATTGTCAATGCATGGTTCAGTAAAAAATACACTTCTGCTGAAAGCAACTTTATCATTTGGTGCAAGACAGTTTCAATTTAAGAGGATACCAGCGTGATCAGGTGGTCTATAAAAGAATAATTTCTGTCTGTTTTGGACAAAATGACTTGTTTTACCTACGAACGCGAACACACACGCAAACATGTACAAAACCTGAATAAACATGCTGCCAGGCACACGGATGGAAGAAAAACTGAGAAGGACCCACTGGAAACCATGCTGTAAACAGAAACAGAGGCCATAAAGCTGCTCCAGAGTTGTTCCCAGCCACGTCATGCTCCATTTTCCTCATACCTCTCAGGTGGCCTGTGCAGACCACCTACAAACTCGGCCTCGCGGAGAGCGTTATACACAAGACATGGGTATTATTCCAGTTGTATTAGTTTAAGAAGCCAGCTCACGCCGGTGGAACTGCACCAGTAATGATGTGAGGTTTCACACCAGCAGCTCCACACCCCACGTGGAAATACCATGACGGTTTCATTACACTGGGAATTTCCTACAGCCCGTAAACCGATGAATAAACTTTACCTGAGGATTGCAACAATATTTATAGCACTGAGAACGGATCCATTAGAACTCGGTGTTTCCAAAGCCTGAGCGTAGTCACTAAGAAACTTAATTTGGGAGAGATTTACCAATACATCAATGAAATTAAATATAAGGAGACAGCATTTACCCTGATTCCGACGCATGATGTTCGTGAGTGATAATGATTTTATTCTCCTTTAATTAAAATTCACTTTAAAGTGTTCTCTAAATAAAACATTGCTTAAAATGTAGCATCTCCTTAAGAGTCTATCACTCACACGAAGCTTTCAGAAACAATCATTGCAACTTAAAAGGCACTATAGGATATTTAGACTAGAGTTATCTCACAACATGTTAGCCGGCTGCTTTGTTATTTGAGCTCTAAATGTTAAACACGTGGAAGCAACATAAAAGGATCTTCCCTGTAAAGCGCATTTTCCAAATTCTCTCTATCTGTTATTTAGAACCCCATAAAGATCTGTGTGTGTCTACCCATCTGCAGCCACATTTATTTTTACATGTTTTTGAGAGCATATCTCTCAGTGTCATAAGGTCTTCATAAATAAATCAACCTACTTAGATCTGCGTGCTTTGAATAACAAGGCAGCCACCAAACCAGCAGATGGATACATTTTTAATTAGGTAAGCAGTCAATGCCTTTTGGTTTGAAAACTCTCTTGTTTCTCTTAAAAAGACGGAAAGTAACCAAATTAAATCCAAAATTGCAGTGGGACAGCATAGTGGTTTTAATCTGCATGTAGCTGCAAATCAGCTTAGAGCCCAGCCTGTGTGACAACTTGAACAAATGCAATATTTTATATCAAGCAAACCTCAAAGTGAAATATTTAAGGATCTTGCAAGAATACGTTGTAAACAATATGTATTTTTCAGTAACACATGTGGTTACTTATGCAATCTTCTCACTTGAGCAAGACTCTCTGATCTTAATTCATTTACTGTGTTGCCTTTGCAATCTCTCAAGCAAAATATTTTTAAGCAGCAACTTTTAATTTACATAATCAGACATACTTTCCTGAATAACATGGAAGAAATTCAGAATTAACAACATCATGTACCGCTTAAATAATCCATGAAAAGAAACTTCTGCAGTTCCAGCTAACTTCTTCCCATAAAAAGGTTTTCAGTTTTGGACTTGGAGCAAAATTTAGTATGACGCATACACGTCTTACCCGTACCGAGCTTTCCACGCTCCTCTGAACTTCCCCGGCTCTTGAAAGTCCAGGTAAATGCTCCAGGGCACACCAGCCCAGGGGTGAGGGCTGGCCCATGCCGGAGAGCCCCAAAGGAGACCTCCATGTGCCCAGGACTTCCAGGGCACCTTGCTGCCCGCAGGGAACGGGTCAGCCTGGAGCCGCCTCTCCCGCTGTCACCGCCTCGCCTCCCCCTGATATGTTTTCCCTATTGGCTCCAGTTAACCAAAACAAGGCCTTTTGCGTCCGTTTAATTCTTTTTCCCGTAAGAGTTTGGAAGCTTTCCTGTGGTTTCCCAAGCGGTCTTCTCTCGCTCTTCTGAACTAGTGAAATGAATCAAATGAAACGACTAGCAGCCCGGAGAGCACAGCAGCCCTGGCCATCACGCCTCTTCCCCAGCCGGTGCGACAGGCTGCGGCTTCACGGGGTGAGAGGAGACACGACGGCAACTCTGACTGCCCAGAGAACACCGGCACTCCCACTTCTCCTTTCAAGAAAGAGGAATGACCAAGAGGCAGTGTTACCTAACACAAAATTAAGATCGTCCTGGTGTGACCGAGTAGTCCAGAAGATCGTCCTTTGAACAAAAAGGCTTCTCTGGCAGTAGGCGAGCCATGGTTTTTCCATGGGCAAATGACTGCCTTCTGCTTGGCTAAAACCACCAGCGCACCACATTTGGTGTGTACGTTGACCCCAGTTTGCAGCTTTTCCACGCACAACACCCGAAACTGTCAAAAGAATCTGAGTGCCCAGTATGGGGGACTTATGTCGGTACTGAGGCGACAAAATAAATTTTTTTTGATCCTTATTCAGTTTTATGCTTACCAAAAAAAAAAAAAAAAGATTTTAAAATTCACAGAGTAGCGAAAGATTCCAGACATAAAATCTGATACTTAAACAAAATGGCTTAAAAATAAATGGACCCGGTTTAATCTTTGATGTCACTTCCTTGGATTTCATGATACAACACCTGAGGTGAATTTTTTCCATTTTACTTCAGCAGGCTCTTTTTCCTGCATATGCTTATGGTAAAATAATAACCAAGTTTCCCATATGTTAAATAATAAAATTTAGTTCTATCATTTCTTTCTATCCCTTTACAGTTCTTTTCAGTTGACTAAATGGAAAATACTGTATCTCTAAAGCTGACTGGAAAAGAAATAAAGGTCTGACTCTCATCCCACTTTTATGGGGTTTGTGCTGATGTAATTGTACTGATTTCAAGGAAATTGCTTCAGATTTGTGCCATTAGTTAGATCAGAATCTAGATGTCAGCACACCCTGAAAATACCCACCTCTGCTAAAAGGTTCAGGATTACTCTCAGAGTTTTACATCCTGAAGTCTAATTGCACTGTGTAAAATAACATTTATTAAAGATCAGATATGAAGCATAAAGATGGCAATTCTTTGAAACTTTAGGATATAATATTTGCCCACTGGTCTACATGGGCCATTATGCTTAAAAGCTGTAGTAGTACAGGAAATAAAATTTCTCTTATATGTGGTACGACTTTATATTCTTATTTGAAATGAAAATACTGTAAGATGGAGAATATTAGTAGGGCACGCTGAAGCCAACTTGCGTCGTTTAGAAATTCTTTTTAGCTGATAGTTACTGTCCCGTGCTACAGTCTTCCTTGTGCCTAGTTTGAGATATGTGTTGTAGCTCACAGTCGAGGGGGAAGGAAAATGCTCTAATTTCGCAGTTGCTGCCGATGAGGACTCACCCGCATTTTTTTTAAAAAGCAGAAAATTACAGCGGGCTACGCAGTGCCCTAGTGCACCCTGAACCTCTGCTCCCACGTACACCACCAGCGCTGAAGAACTCGAGCGCAGGTCTCAGGGCTCTGTGGACTGGAAGGCAGGTGAAGGGGAGAGAGGCACTATGCCCATTGGCAATCCGGGGGGGGTGAGGGCTGAAAAAAATGGGATGAACATGTCCTTGCTATATTTCAGCTCTAGGTTAGCAAATTCCAGCTCAATATGACAAGATGAAGGATAACGTAGCTTGAGTCATTTGCGTTCAGGTATTTTCGTCCTGGGATTTGGAGCCTTGTGCCCAGACTGCCCTATAGACCATCCATATGGCATCGCTCTAACCCGGAGGAAGAGACCCCATTAGACAACCGGCGCAGTCATTGCTTTACTACTTTGTACGGTTTCTTGGTAGGAGCTATGCAGCCAGTGGTTCATGTTTCGTTTTATAGGCAACAGTAGAAAGATGGAGCCTTTCTATCGAAACGAAGGGATTTATGATTTATATTGATCTGATGATCAATACTGGAATAAGTTAAAGGAGGATTATGCTTGCTCCATTTAACAGGACTTCCAGACCAGTGTTTTGAACCTCAGGAAGAATTAGAGTAAATTTCTAAACAATGGTTTTTGTGCTTATCCTCCAACCCTGTTCTGACCTCCTCTACTAGATCCTCTTTTAAGCAAAAGTGTGTAAGAGCCTGAGGAACACAATACTATTGCATAATTTTGTCTGCCTTTCATTAACATTTACATGAGTTTATGCCATGCCTTTTACTATTTTCCAGCTGATAAATGTTTTTTTAATATTGCGCACAGATCATTTTGCTTATAATCAAGGAAGGGAAATTAAGTTTAACATCTGAGAGCTTTAGGCAAAAATGTCAGGCGTGGACCAGATGACCACATGAGAGTTGCAGACTCTCTTTGTGCCCCAGATTGGCTGGTATTGTTTTGATGCTGTTGCGCTGGAGCAATAGCACTAACGTAATTATGAGATCAAGCAACATCTGGCGGATTTGGCACCCAGCTCACAATTGATTGTTAGTTCAGGTCAAAGGATGAATGCGCCTTAAGTGCACGTTAGGGTGCGCAATCATAAAGCTTGCATTAGCGAGGAAGGAGGAATAGCGGCATTCTTGAGTTTCATCGCCCAACAAAATTGATGGCCCACAAAAGAGCAGTGGCACAACACACAAAAGTGATGATGCCAGAGAGACTGACGCGCTGCGGGCGGTATTTGACATCTTCTGGCTGTGGGCTGTTGTGTGTTGTGATTTATGTCACCATAATGATTGATTACTTTCAGATCATTCCCATTCCACCATATCTCTGAGAATTTCCCTCTTCTTCAAACATCTTTTTGTTCCACAAGCCCTAGGCTGCAGATGGCATCAACCCACGCACCTCCATTGTTTGAAGCCTACAAGAACTCCACCATTCTTTGGGGGAACGCTCATAGTTCAAGTAGCTAGTGTCCAATTAAGTCCTGAAACTGTGGCTGCGGGCACTTTAACCTTTTTATCCCCCTGCTCTTTTAGGAATTTCATTGTGTGCAACAGTTGCAACTCAGCAATGCCTAAAAAAGTCATCAAGAAAGAAAATCAGAAGGAGATACACTTTTCAGGTTATGGGAAAGTGCTTCAAGCGGTGGCTACGGCTGCCTCTGTCACACCTCCATAAAGGTTCTTCTGATCATGTTTCACAAAATGAATTATCATCTCTGGCATGCAGCATTACAGCAGACTCGGTGTAAAGGCAACAGGCTAAAGCTTCTGCATGCTGAAAAGCCAAAAATGCCTCTGGGATGCTTATGCAAATCATCAGTTTTCTCTGATAGCTCAACCATTCTGTGTGACACATAACATATCAATGAGTCAATATTCATATGATGGGAAAAACAAGAATTTAGGGCTCATATCAAGAAAGCACTGAATTTTTAATATCTTTATTTTGGCGGATCTAAAATGACATAGTATCAGGGGAATTAGTATAGTGGATAGTGAATATCTTAACTTCTTCAAATCACAACAAGCAACTACAACAGACTTTAATAGTTTCTCTTTACTTCTTCATTAGGAAGCAACAACACCAAGAACAGCGTATTGGCTACTACTTTAGTCACGGACAACAAGATACCCGAAAGGACTCCAAGTGCACATGCTTTACCACATTTGACTCTCAAAGTTTCCACAAAAGGCTTTTTGTGTCCCTGCGTACGTGCAGTACTGCTGCCCAGTGCTCTCTGGAGCTCTGTGCGCTCTTTCTTTCCCTTCTGGAAGCCCTGGGAGGTGCAAAGGGATATACCACAAGCCCCAAGAAAGCCTTCCAGTTGCACGTTCCTCAAGCAGCGTCAAACACCTTTACTCATAGAATCATAGAATCATAGAATCATTGAGGTTGGAAAAGACCTCTAAGATCATCGAGTCCAACCATCAACCCAACACCACCATGCCCACTAAACCATGTCCCTCAGCGCCTCATCTACACGTCTTTTAAATACCTCCAGGGATGGGGACTCAACCACTTCCCTGGGCAGCCTGTTCCAATGTTTAACCACTCTTTCAGTAAAGAAATTTTTCCTCACGTCCAATCTAAACCTCCCCTGGCGCAACTTGAGGCCATTTCCTCTCGTCCTATCGCTTGTTACTTGGGAGAAGAGACCGACCCCCACCTCGCTACAACCTCCTTTCAGGTAGTTGTAGAGAGCGATGAGGTCTCCCCTCAGCTACAATATTAAGAAGTATCAGAAAAAGCTTTGTTTATCTTCCCTCAAAGCACATACTGATTTGTTTTTTAAGTAGGATATAACAGTCTATAACAAATTTCATTTATCAACAACATCTGTTCTGAGTCAAATACGTAGAGTGACCAGCTCCTGTGTAAATCTGGTAAGGATTCAAGATGTAGGGCAGGCTGAGGCCCATCAGTGCTGCTCACCTGCTGCACAAAGGGGGTTCAAAGCTACCGGGTTCCTGTCTATAAGAGTCCAGTCAGCGCCACTTCCACCGTACCTGCACCGTGGCAGTGTCTACAGCATGGGCATCAAAAGCCAGTGAAAGCACTGCTTCCAGCTGGACTCCAGGACATCTGGTAATACTGCACAAAATACCCAAAGTACTCACATTGTGCTAAAAAAAAAAAAAAAAAGACTGGAGAAAGAGGACAAGAGCAATAGGTCAGCTTGTGCCAGCTGAAGCTACAATTGATTGTCCTATTTCTTAAAACCAAAATGATCTTAAACTATGCTACTTAAGATTTACATGGACAGAGTTAATTTCTCATTTCCAGTGCTGCTCATCTCTTGCTTTGTTTAATTTTCATACAGGTAACTAGGGATGCAAGATATCTATCAATGGCTCCAAGCCTGGATGTGTCTGTCCTCAGAGTGAAGATTAGAGGCATTGATCCGTGTTTTTCTTTTTTTTTTCCTTCTTTTTTTTTTTGTATAAGTATCTGAGGAGTTCCTGTGAAAGCATTTAATGTAAGTGGGTCACAAAGAATGAAAGCTGTCCTTGGGCAGCTTTTGAACAGGCACAAATATGTTTTCCTTGTTATTTCTTTTTTCAGCAGAATAGAAAACATAAGCCCCTTTCCGTAAGCAGTATTTCATTTTTAACAGGCTCTACAACTCCTCAGAAACCGTAAGCAGTGCTGAATGTAATTCAGATAGTCCTCGAAACACACACTCTGGGCCTGATTCCCACTTAAACTAAGGTTTGCATTATCGTTACACCCCCTGTAAAACTGCTTTGACTGCTGGAATCGCAAGGAAGGCTTTAGTCTTAGGGAGAAGGCAGACCAAAATATTTTGAAGGGGAGGAACATATTTGACATTGCCAATTCAAACGGGAGGTACCATGCTGCAGAGACAGCACTGCCACCCACAAAATTAAAGGCTCGACCCTAGCTTGTATCGAAGCCCTGCAGTGACCCTACTGTACTGAAACCCAGCTCTCATTGGATCACTTTACTTCAATGCTATGGATGTGTAGAACTTCTCAAATGCAAGACACAGAAAGTGTTTCCGAAAGAAAGCAGATGGGTCCGTGCACCCTGCCGTGGTGAGCAGTCGCAGTCCTGGCCACCCTTTTGCAGGGGAGGAACAAGCCCTCAGTGTCCCACAACTGGCTGCAGTGACCCAGCTATTTGGCACAATAATCTTAATCATACAATTTAGATAAATTCAATATAACCTGGGTTAAATGAGTCAAGAAACAAGGAGATATATTTAGAGAATATATCTATGGCTTTCTTTTGCCTCATTGCCTTTTAGCTGCCTTCTGACAGTTGTCATGAGCTACAGCAACTCTCAGGTAATAATAAATTATTTGAACTGACTGAATACTTGAATAGCTGGATGAGGCGATGGGGAGGAGAGCCTTTCTTCAGTTGCTGTTGGCCCAGCAAATAGGTTCGACGGCTCACTCCTACCAGCAAAAAGACCAAATAACCATTTGGTTTTTGGGCAAGACGATGTTTGTCCAAAATCCAGTTTACTTCGTTGCTAAGCAATGGTGAATTGTGTTTCCAGAGACAACTCTGCATCTTCCACCAATGCTAAGCACCAAAATTTCAAAGACTATGTAAAAGGTAGAGACTCGCATGCAATGAGTGCCCTTCTTCCCTCTGCCGCACAAACTACATGCTCTTCTCAGTATCGTTTTAATGAAAATCACGAGTATGGCTCTTATTCAGCCAAGCACTTAAGCTTAAGTATTCACTATAAAAGCACCTCTCTTGCCTTCCTCAGGATTATTCCTGTGCCTGCCTTTGGCATTTAAGCACTTAGTTGAACCAAAGCCCATAGCATTATCTAATGAAAATAACTAAACACATTAGACACATACAAAATTTGTGATCACCATTCCTGTGGAGCCTATTTTGTAGAATGGATCTCATTTATAGAAAAAAATGGGACAGAGTTTTCTATTGTTATATCATCTGAATCAAAATGAAGAGACTGAGGAGTTACAAATACAGAGGCACAGACTGGCTGAGGTTGGGAGGGACCTCTGGAGGTCATCTTGCCCAATCCCCCTACTCAAGCAGAGTCACCTACAGCAGGCTGCCCAGGACCATGGGCATACGTGTTATTTTGAAAGCATCTGTGGATACTAGCAACAACTTCAAGCTAAAAAAAATAAGACATCATTCATTTTATGAGTGAGTTCACAGATTCCTGATAGCACTGAAGTCCAAGCAACGGCTAGCAGAACAGAAACAGTAGTGGACATCACAGAATAAACTCTCCCCAGTCTCTAATCTGACAGCATGTGATGATCTTAAGATAATAAATCATAAATCATCTTGCCCTAAAGACTTGACAGTGCTCTTTTTGTAAAGTAATATCTCCTGCAAAAGGGCAAAATCTTCTCTCAGTTTAATCTGTATACCTCTATTTCAGAAAGATTGTGGGGACGTGACGGAAGACAGAATTGGGTCTACTCTTCTGAAGAGAATAGAAGAAACTGTGCAACATTTTTTTCTAAGTAAACTGATTTTTTGCCTGCTGAAAATTATACATTTTTAAATTTATTATTATATCATAAAAATTCTGCAGTACCTGCAAAATGCTTGTATGCAGCAGAATCAGTCTATACCTTTAGCATGGGATGAAGAAATGTGCTTTATGCAGAAATGACCCTTTGAATGTATTATCCGGTATAGTACTGCACCATGACTGTTGATAGGGATCTTGCCATGGTCTATTGTCATGGAAAGCAGGATTGCCACCACAGGTTGTACAGTTCGCAGATCAGTATGAGATCCGACACAGACAGCGCTTGTACTTTCGGTGTTTGACTCAAAAGTCACGGTCAAGAGAACCCATGGGCAGGGGTGGGCTCTTCTGAGAAACGAAGCACTCAGAAGAATGAAAGCAGGGGAAATATTCATTTCTAGACTGCACATGCTTTCCAGGTTCCCTACAGCTGGTGTTTCTATACAAAGATGGAGTAAGCTACTGTTAAAAAAAAAAAAAAATCATCTACATGCTAAACACAGTTCCAGTAAAGTTACTGTGAAAATGAGCCTTGACAGTAGGCTCAGCATACATGCGTTCCTTTTTGTCCCCTCTTCCAAGTGGAAATAAGCCTGACGTGTGGGCCTGTGTCTGAATTTCTGGTTCATGCCGACAGAAAGAGAGAGGTATTAAAATAAAAATCACTCTCAAAACTTTCTGGGTTTCCACACTCCCACTGGGTTTGAGATACTCATGGAGAAGGCACATCTTACCTAGAAGCACAGCAAGGACTGCTCAGTGTCCAGAGTGTGTTCTCAGGAAAAGAAGAATAAATCTGGAGTAACTCCACTAAACATCAAACAATATTCTGGTCTATATGACCGGCATAGAGCTCATAAAACCTTTCCCTGGCACAGAATCAGCATTTTGCAATTTCAGCTCAGTCACTGTAACTTTCCTTACATACTCTTCTAGACAACTTATTTATTTATTCCATTTATAAGGATGTTGTGCTAGGGTCTGCAGACACGTGTACATAAGAGCCATAAAAATCACAAATACATTCGCAATCCCTTACTGAACAGAGTTAGTGAAAAGAAATTCTTCATGTTCTGTACAATTCCTCTATGCGTCAAGTTACTTTAACAGAAGCAATTGTTTTTCTTCCAGCTGCACCTGTAACACAATCACTACATTTACCCTTGAAAATGTCTGCCTGAAAACTACACGTCTCCGAGGGTTAAAGAGCTGGGTTTGGGGTTTTTTTTCCACCAGATCAGAATCTTTTTAACATTAAAGGTTCGGAGGTTTTCTTTGAGCTACTTCGGTGGCTGCAGCCCCGCACGGGGTCAGCCAGCAATAAGCAGCCCTGCCGTAATGGCAGGCTTTCCGCTATTCCCCCTCCAATGCAGAATAAATGTCCTTTCCTCACTCTGTGGAGCGCTCGATTTCCCACAGAATGGTTTATTTCTGCAGAATTCTCCAGGCGCACAAACCATTCTGTTCTGGTGAGCTCTGCACGTCTTATTCATGGTAATTACGCTCACATCTTTGATCTCAGATGAGATCTCTTGTGCATATTTTGTTCTATTTATGTCTTTGATCTTGTTACTTGTTTTTCCCCCTTTTTTGCCAGTCGCCTGTCTTTTCATTTGAAAGACATTCATGCTACATCACTTTAAAGACAAAAGGTGAAACACTGGCACATGTATCCCGAGTAACCTTGCAGAATATACAGTAGCACCGAGCAATTTTTTGAGCAGAGCGCATCTGGGTTTTGTCTCCCACTTTAAACGAGCAGTAGCACATCACGCTGCTGATGTCAAGAATGCACCTAGGCAGCTGAAAGTAATATGTGGTACTGAGAAGAGTATATTAAAAAAAAAAAAAAAAGCCCGGTTATTGTGATGACCGCAGTGACAGCAGATTACCCTGGCAGAGAGGAGACGCGCGGGACCCACTAGTGTGCATGACAAAATCTGCTCTCCATGGCA
Source organism: Aptenodytes patagonicus (assembly GCF_965638725.1). Lineage (NCBI taxonomy): Eukaryota > Metazoa > Chordata > Aves > Sphenisciformes > Spheniscidae > Aptenodytes > Aptenodytes patagonicus. The sequence continues at coordinate 3,182,191 of NC_134954.1, forward strand.
ACAGGCAAGTGGCAGGGGGAGAGCACGGCAGGAGCCCTGCGCCGAGCGGGGGCACGCCGTCCCCCAGCCCTCCCCGCTGCCCCGGCCAGGCTTCGCAGCTGCGTCTATGGTGGAAAGCTTCAGCCTCCAAAGCACCTTTACAGTAGACTTGCCCCACAACAGGCATTTACAAATAAATCAAAGGAAGCAATAAATACTTGTGACTTCTCAGGTGCTTGTATTGTTAATGCTAAAATACTAAGAGCATCGCAGCTGTCCGCCGCCGGCCACCGGCATCCTGCATGGTGCTGGCTCTGGTGCTTAGCAAGGAGCTCCATAAGCATGTGCCAGCTCTAACACTTGAAGTCAATGGGATTTGGATTTATGGTTGAGAGTAAAAATGCAATACTGTTTTGCTAAAGCTGGTTCTTCACGAGGTTATCAAAGCAGAACAGAGAGGAGTAAAATTTCCAGGGCTCAGAATCACCGTAGTAAAATGACCTAGATTTACTACAGTGTTTCACAGGGATTAAGCTGAAAGACTAGAGGGATCTCCAATTATGAGAGAAAAAGCACTGGTAGGTAAGAGCTACATAAAACAACTGCCTCAAAGCCCACATTCAGTCAAAACTCACAAACACTTCTTTACTGTGAAACAATTGGCATTTATCATTCCCCCGCAATGTGCTGGCTTGGCTAAGACTGCAGAAGACCGACAGAGCAGATCTTCGTGATGGCACCGTGACGAGTATCCTCTGCTCTCCTTTATCGCCACACAGGCGAAAATCTTATATCAATAATAAATACAGAATTGTCACAGGAAGCTACAGGGCTGGTTAAGGATGAATGACAGTTTCCATCTGAGAATCTATATAGATTAATCAACACTTTTGCGCTAGAATTTCTCAAGCTATGGGAAACGTGGATGAGGGGCAGAAGAGTTCATTGGGAAAGTTGTTTCTAAATGCCAAAGTCTATTTACCAAATCTCAGTGCAATTCTCAAGCAGCCACATATGTTTACACTATGTTCTAGCACTGAAAAGCTCATAAATCCCTGTTTGGCTTCCTCTGAAGCACATGGAAGTTATGGTAAAGCTACTATGCTATGGTAACATAAAGCTACTAGTGCCATAGTCTCTGCTTGCAATGTACACGTAATTAATTTCTCTGAGATCTCAATTACCTCTCTACTCATCCTGTCATGAAAGTGGAGTTATTATCTCAGTGGGGAATACAGTGTCACATTGCTTACTTTGCACAGGTTCCTCTCCATGTGACTAATCCTTCACCCATGGATATAAAGGTGCAGGTTTTGGCTGCTAAAAGCCCTATGAAAACAGCAGGCAGAAACTGTAACTCCCAGGGCATCCCTAATCCAATACAGGTGTCACAAAAAGTATGAGTAAAATCTGTTCTTCAGGTTTTTTAATTATGCATAAACAGGAATTCATTAAAAGATTAAGATGGTGGACAAAAATTTCATAAGGATAGAGCTAAGAAGATCCAATGTTATTAGAATATTGCTATTTTGAAAGAGAGAAAACAGAAGCTTGAAGTAATTTCAGTCGCTATTTGATCGCCTTAATTCCAGCAACACAGAGCAAGCGCTTGTTTCCTTTGCGCTGGAATTCGTCCTGACCTCCTCGGAAGCAGTGCTCATATTTCCTCCTGCCTTCCACAAGCATACCAGAAATCTCACTTTCTTATTGTGGACGAGCATTTTCCAGGCTACCTTCATCTTTTTTTAAAGCAGAACCAGTGAATACTTTGCAACCAACACCCTTCTGCTGGCAGGATCCCTCCCCCTGCAATTGATGTGCCTTCTCAACCCGAGCTGCAAATTGTGCAGCAATTATATCACCCACTGTCTTTGATGATGTGCAGACATCCCAGGTCTTTTGCAACGCAACACAAGACTCTACAGGAAAATCCTTTCTGTTTAAATTTAAGATAAATGGAAAGAAACCTTCATGTGTGTAATCCCATTTAAAAAAAAATTCTATGGAATGGGAGCCTGTAAATCCTTGTTTGATTTGAAATTAAAAAACAAATAGAACAAAGATGTTTTAAATCCTCCCATAGGTGTTCTTCCACGATCCCAGTAATATGGGTTGCACTACCGCCTTTCAGAAACTATTCCATATTCTCCGTCATTGCTTGGTCAGCCAGGGTTCCCCAAATCCATCCCTCTTGTCCCATTTTAGTCACTGAATCATTACAAATAAATAGGACAAACAGGATCTCAAGAGGTCTAAACTGAGACCCCTGTCCCAAAGCAGGATACCAATCCAGACAGCCGTTTGCTCCCTTTTCTCAAGAAGATCTGCATCACCCCAGTGAAGTGCCCACCCCGGTGTTTCAGTACCGCTGCCGTTTCCTCTCCCCTCTGCACTGACACCTGCCCATCGCGTGTGGGTCCGTATTCTCCACCTGGCCTCTGTCCCACATCTCCTCTCCTGAGCAGCTGGGGCAAAACACCTCCCACCTCCATACAAGCTTTCCTCGCGTTTCTGCAGACCCCGCGCATTTATCGGGGCTTTGATGGTAACCAGAGATAACCGGAGCAGCTGCCTCCCCCACGCAGGGTGCCCGGTCCCCGGGGTGAAGCTGTGCAGGGTGTCCCCAGCTCCCCGCAGGCTGAGTGGGGCAGGGGGCTGCCAGCGCCGGGGACCCTCTTTAGCCCGGGGTGCTGAGCCTAAACCCCTCTTTTAATCTGCCTTTGGCAGCTTCGATAATTACAGTTAGAGAGAGGGCTTCGACAATACAATCAGGCCATAAAACTCCCAGCTATAACATTTCCTGAAGTCAGTAGCATCCAATGTGAAAAATGAGGCGGTTTGTGCCTAGTAGTGGAAATAACGCACCACTGCGTGCGTGCCTGGGTCGCGCCGAGGGAGAAGCGGTGCCGATGGGAATTCCCGGCGCCGGGGGCAGGGAACGGTGGGCGGCTTCAGGAGGGCACGGGGGTCAGAGCGTGGCAGCGGAGATAAGAGCAGCTGGGAGTGTGGAAAGCTGCCAGAAAGCCTCTTGACTTCATAGCGTTTCTGCTATTTGGGGTAATTGCATAAAACACAATTTTATTTTATTTTTCACTTTTTTGTGTGCGTGAAGAACAACGTGCTCTTCCAGTTGAACATATTTTAACTTTTAACCATTGTTTGTCTGTGCTCAGGGAATACATAGATTACTCTTAAATATTAAAATATATATTTGTCTGTATAACATAGATGAATCCACATTCTATATTCAGCTATATATGCTATATTCACCTATAAAATATCAATGAAAACACTGTCATAACTTTCAAGTATTTCACCATAATTTTAGATCGTTGCCGTAAGAGAATATTACCAAGAAACTGAACTCATTCAAACGAGAGAGAAAATTTAAGTGAAGAAGCTATACTTTTTTTCTCCCCAGGAAGAGTTATGGTCATTTTAGACAGGATTAAAAAGTTCAATCTTCTCAATACCAAATTTCGTGATTTTTTCTCCTTTGCAGAAATATTCCGTCAAAACATTTTGGCTGCAACGAAAGGGGTTAACAACTGTTAATGCCTTTCAACTGCAAAGATTTACATCACGATCATTTCTTCACTATGCGAATTTCACGTCTTAGAAAAGTATCTTAATTTCAGATTGAATACAATGGTTCAGCACTATAATTACCCCCCTTTCCTTCTCTTATGGAAATAAAATTCATAATTCTTCCTGTCATTTTTACATATTATACTCATGTCATCAGTAGTTTTAAAGTTTCTTTTTTTAAGGTAGTTACTGGTGGTATAATAAAAGAGAGAAAATTAATTTCCTGTAGTTTGAATCAAAGTGCCCCAGTGTCTCAAGATGCAATGTTATAGTAAAACTGTAAAGCTAATGGAATATTAAAATCTGTCAGTTGAGCTTCTTGGGGAAAAATAGTTCATCGTCGGAGGATTGAGAGCGTGATGGTAAAAGGGGCTATGTAAATCACCAATTAACTGCTCAGAATTAAAATGCGAGAGGACCTGTCCTTTCTGTTTACAGAAATGAGAGCTGTATCGCAACAATCAAAAGCTCCTTCTAATTTTTAGGTAAATAACAATTACCCATTCCTTTTAAATATCATATGGCAATAACAGTGCTCCAAACACAAACAGTTTTTCCGTGCCTTTGCTGGAGTGATTAAAATGTTGAAGGCATCACAGCGAGTCCCCGAGCTCCTTGACAGCTGTCATTGCTATTGAACACAACTATAACAGCCAGAGAGCGCTTTATTGGTAAACTGTTCTGCGCTGCCACAAAGGCAATCTCGCCATTTCACACAGGCATCTGTTGCCATACTTTGGAGCTTTATTCCTTCCCTCTCGGACGGAGCCGGTGATTTGGTGCCATGTGCAATTTCTCCCTCTTTATCAATACCATTTGGTGAGGTTTGTGCCACCAGGGCTCGGAAGGTTTTGTTTCCAGAAAAATGAGCAAGGAAAATACATTTTTGCCGAGTATAATGGTCTCTTTCTGCGCTCGTCATGTGCAACAATAGAGCCGAGGGCTTTTCAATAGGGAGTGGTGTGACTTCAGTGTTTAAATATAAATGCACAGAGTTTTTATGAGAAGTGCTGTACCCTTCCAATTTACATCTTTTTTTATGGTAGGAAGCTTCACCACAATGAGCCGTAGCTTCAATAAAGACAGATCAGACGGCCCCCACGTCTGGCTGTGCACTGCTGCACAGTCGCAGCCACGGCAGCACCAGAGCCCTCTGCCAAAGGCAGCCCCTTCTTCCTCGCCTCCTCGAGCTGCGCTGCCCACCACGCCACGGCACCCCTACGGCTTTCGTCCTCGCAAACGCCCTTGGGCAGAGGGAAGCACATTTGCTCTACTTTCTATATTTTACAGACGGTAAACTGAGGCAGACTGAAATAAGATTACCTGCTCAAAATCACCCAGGAAGTCTATGACAGGGCTGGGAGCTGAACCTCAGCTTCCCAAATCCCTCGTTTAATGGGGCGGGGGCGGCGTTCCTGGCCTCTCACCTGCGCCCCGGGCAGGCCAAACGTTGGGAATCTCCCAGCGGTGGGTAACGCTGTCCTACATGCTGTACCCAGCTCAGCCACCTTCTGCAGGTCCCCACATCCCCCAGGTCGCTTACCAGCACATCCCCAGAATGCAGGAGCGGCTCCCTAGACTTTTTCAGCACCTATCCCAGGTATATTTAACACCTCTTCCTCCCTTCCCCACACCTTCTCCGCATTTGGAGAGCAGTGTAGCTGCGGGGCTGTACCTGCAGAAGGTAGCCTCGGGTAGCAGGAGGGACACAGTGTCCCAGGGAGCAGAGGGAGGGAGGCTGGGACAAGACCTGGGATTAAGCTGCACTGAACATTCTGGCCAGGGAAGAAGTGATGGAGCCCAGATGTGTCAAAAACATTTGGATGTTCGTGCTGGATGCTCCTGGAATGATAACCAGGCTGTAGGGTACAGGTTTCATCTGCTAACAGCTGCAGCACTTCTGGGCTTCCCCCCTCAGTGGAAAATGGGAAATCAGGACAGAGTGATGTCAATCACGAAGACAAGGACTACTGCAATATGTATACATCTTTGGGTGCTGAAAGCAGTTAATAGCAACCTGTATTTATACAGCTCTAATAACCCAAAAAGAAATCTTAAGAACAGCATGATTCGAACAGACATAAAAGTCATTTTTATTCTCTCAGCCCAGATAATGCACTCCTTCAAATCTCTTTCCACAAAGCAATAAGCAATTCTCTTTTCTGAAGAAATCATTGCCCGAACATTTTTAAGTTAGAGAATTATGATGTCTTTTCTACGTTCTGCACCTTTAAATCTGTCAGACTACTACTATCCATTTTAGACTTATTGTGTTCATTCATGTGTGCAGACACACACATTGTGTCATGGAGGCTGCAGCACGTTCTTTCCTGTTTGCTGTTTTTAAATATAAGGTAAAAGTTATTCCAACTGCAATGATCTATTTATTCTTTATTGGAATATATAAAGCTTTATCTGCCACTGCAATGCATTCGTGTTTGAGGTGCAGTGTGAGAGCTGCTCAGCGGCACAAAGGAACACCAGAACTAGAGCTGATTAGAAAACAGATTTTCTGTCCTGCAAAACAGTCCAGGATTTCTTCTTCTTTGTTGTTGCTGTTCTGAATCGGGGCAAAAAGCTGCATTTCTAAATGTTTTCACGTGGTGCAATTCTAGGGGAGGGAAATTATTTTTTCTTTGAGATATCAATCCTTTTCATTTTTATGTAAAATGCACATTTGAAACCAAAGGCATTTTATAGCTACCCATTCGCACTTCAGAAATGACAAAACCCGGTACACTCGGATTCCCACTAAGTTCCCACTCCCTTTTTCTTTGTCCAGTCCCCATTTTGTGAAGAAGGGCCATTTTGTCAAAGTACTATTTTCCACACAGGAGCCGTTCTTTCAAAAGAGAAAAAAAGAGACCAGATTCAGGTAAACGGAAGAGTCTCTGAACAGTTAAAATTGTCTAGCCGCACAATTAAAATGCAAGCACAGGGCCTTAACATTCGCTCTTCCCTAATTGCCAAGTACGGCCGGTAACTTCTTACAACCTGCAAGAGGTATCTCCACGTTTTTAGGGGCTCCCAAGAGAGCCCCTAACCCCGACTTTCAGATCTGTTCATTTCACTGTTACGGAGCATCATCTTAAATTTCAGACTATCTCAAACAGCTCTAGGAAATTCAGCGCCATTCCAAAGAATCAGCCCCACACTGGGTTAAAAAAAAAGTGAACAGAAGTACTGTTGCATTAAAATAAATGGCTAGCAAGTGGTCTAAATAAAGCGTTGCTATCTGATGCCTGAAAACAGATTTGACTGAAAAGGTATGCTTTCAGACTAAGAAAGCAGAAAAACTAATTAGACAAGAAGCAACCGTGAACAAACATGTTAGCAGAATCAATAACTGGAACTGATCAGCCATTTCTTTAATTGTGCCAGCTGGGCTCTAGCGATGTGCTTAGAGGAGCATAATTACCCGTTTCGGTTGTAGAGCAGAGTTCTTTTTCTTTTCCTATCCTTTTATTCACCCTCCTTTCTTTTCTCTTACGTTAGGAGCTGGTCATATGCCATTAGAGAAAGAAAAACAGGGTTGAGAAGTTAGTGGAAAATGGGCCATCCTCAGACGTAAGATGATATTATACGAATAATTAGAAGTAGCCCTGAACAGTTATGCCAAATGTGACCTAATAAGCAAGTGAGCCATCAAGGAAATGTAACTAATTTCTTAATGTAAAAGGACATTGTGTATGCTGTGTGCAAAGCAGCACTGTAAAGTAAAATAAAATAAAATGAAATAGGGACCATTCTCTTTCATATTTTGACATGCGTACCAGGGATTGTTCTAATTTGTAAGGCTGTGACTGATCCAGGCACAGAGTTCTGCTACTAAAGCACTGAAGTCCACGCTGTACAGCTGCCTGCTACTATTAGAAAGAAACCAGGACAGACATAAAATAAAGCACAGAAAGGAGAGGGAAAGCGGTGAGGAAAGAGAGAAGGGTCTCGCTGATTAATTACCAAGCCAAAAAAAACCAGCCCACCCTTCCTTGACTGATGTTTACCCCTCTTTAATTGACAGCAAAACAAAAGGATTTAATAACTTCAAGGCTCTTATGGGCAGCCCCATGGAAAATCCATAGCGGTGCAGAGGAAGCTTGGCTTTTTTGATCTATAGCAACGGCTAAATGGGTCTCCATTAGAGCAGTGGCTACCCCGAAAAGTGAAAATTAAAAAGTGAAATACACATTTAATCAGCAACAGGCTAATATATCAAAAGAGTCAGCCTATCCCAACAAGGGGCCTGATTCAAAACACATTGACGTGAGTAGAAAAAAGATTCATGCCCCACAAAAGCTTAAGCTCAGAAACTTGTCCAAAGCTGATCTAAACCCTTTATACAGCTGAAAGCCTCAGAAAACCAAGACTGGTCCTATTTTCTGGTTGCAGGCAGGTCACCTCCCCACCACAGGGGCAGTCCTAATTGGTGACATGACCTAGAGAAGCCCAGCGCTGTGCCGGGGGGGACTGGGTGGCTCAGCTGCACCCTGCCGCCTGGCAGGGCTCTGCGGGCAGCTCGCTCCAGCGCCCAGCCGCCTCCGACTGTGGCATCGCCTCTGAACACCGACCGCTTCTGCTTTCTTCCTCCGTCTCCGAAGCTATAAACTGCACTCCTAAGGGGAAAACCCCTTCAGGAGCGCGGTAGGAAGCTGAAGGGAACTAGAAGGAAGTAGAAGAGAAGTGAGACACTTTGGGATTGAGATGTAAGGATAGGCACCAGTAGCAGCCAGCAGCCTTAACCCACAACCTCCGTAGGCCGGAAAGCAAATCAGGGCTATTTTCCCAGCAAAGCCATGGAGGGATGCTGCACACCAGGGTCCCTACTGCTGGGGTGCATCCTCAAAAGCCGGCAGAATGCATTCAAGCGCCAGCAGTCCAGGGCTGGCTTGTGTATGCCAAGGAGGCTTGCACAGGCCGGTATTTTATCTGAGGCAGCGTTTCTAGGCTTAATTTCATTCTTCTAGCTTTATGGTGTGGCACATATGTCTTTTGATATGGAAAAAAACTTTTGTGAGGTGATATTCAAAGGGGTCTGCATTTGTGTGGGCAGTTACTTCTGGCAGACATCAGTTCTTTACAGAGAGGAGTAGCAGGATTTAGAGCTGATTAGGGAAATTATAAAACAAAAAGGTATTCTCTAACAATGAAAGATTCTTCAATCAAGATCAGTCAATCATCCTGACAAGGAAAATAACTTAAGATTACCTGGTGAGAGAATAAAAATGCATTACACGGGGTAAAGTCCCAACAATGTTCGTGTTATCTTTTAACATAAGTGTCTGTATAGGCAGTTAGCATTATATAATACACATAGAATATCATAACAGAAGATCTCAGTTTCATCTTTCAGTCTTTCAAAAAGTATCTAAGTTCCTGATCATTTAAATCGCTGATTATTCATCACTACCGCATTTTCAGATAGGAGATGTTAAATTAGCTACTTACTATGGATGATATTCACCATGCTGCTGAGCGCAGCCACAGAGCAAGCCTCACAGAAGCAGTGGATGATAATGCTTTCTGTGCTCATCCTAGGTATGATGAGCTCCATTTCAGCGCCAAACAGGCTGGCACAAAAGGTGGTCATGGGGCTGGGCTGAGGAAGAATGAACGTATCGGTCGTTACCAACAGCTATCAGCCCTAATGCAGGTGATACAGAGCAACGTTCCAAGGACTTCATCTTCAAAGAGCCTGATTATGCCAAAACAAACTCAGAAGGGAGAAATTTGCCCAAAATTAAATGAAGGCATTGATTAGATTTCACTGGAACCCATTTTTACACTAACAACAGTCCCGGTTTGGCTGTCCATCCCTAGGCCCAGCTAAGGCTCATTTCCACAAATGTTTTAAGGGATGCAAAGACGGCAGAGCTCTGCCCAGGATTGCCCTAGCTCCAGGAAGACCACATGCCCCCACTGATAAACATGCCTGTGCCCTGGTGAGGTGTCCCAGGCAAGAGAGGGCTGTGACGAGCTTGGAGCAGCCTGGAGGAGGATGCTTAGGCACACGGGAAAAAGGGAGATAAAAGATTTCTTCCTCCTGCCTTTCAGCAAAGACTCCCCTTCACTCTCATCCCGGGGGGGTTGACTCCATATGCAGGGAGGAGATGCCTTAAAGACTCGGGCAGAAGAGGAGTCCCTGGGAAGTCTCATGCCAGGCGGCAGGCAGGCGGGACACCGGTCCCTGGGTCCACGGCTCAGGAGAGCGGGCTGGCTGTCCTCTGCCACCACGCTTCTGGTGAAAAGCAAAGCTGAAGGCTCCGGATCATACAGTATCACTTCAACTCTGTACGAGTCGAACATTCCTCTTTGACTTCGTATCATTGCTGTTTGTATTGCCGTTGTCCTCGGAGGCCTCGGTTGAAGTCGGGTCCCCACTGTGCCAGGCACTGCACAAGCATATGGTTAGAGACAGCCCCTCTCCCCAAGGGTTTACAGCCTAACTAGGCTAGACAGACCAAATTAACATCATTCCTACTTTCCAAGTAGGAAGCCGTGACATAGAAGGATTTCAACAGGAGTTAGGAACCTAAATGTTTCTAAAATACGGCTTTCAAGCTTTCTGGGTCTCAGAAGCAGAATTGCACTCTACCTTCTCCTACTATGAAAATACAGCCTGACTTTGGAGTGACCTTCAGAGCCCGAGATACAAAGGGAGCATTTGGCCTCATTCAGAGCATGAAACCCGGCCCTGGTCACAGAGTCTGCTGTAACAACCTGACAGGCTTTTACATCTCTAAATGCCAAGGTGAGCATTTACTTTGAAAGGGAAAACATTTTAAAAACCAAAACAGCTCTGAGAACTGTTAAGCAAAGCTGTCATCGGTAAATTATTCCTTTCTGCTGGTATATTTTTTTTCCCTCCTGTAGTATGATCTGAGAGCTAAGTACAGCAGTCAATATGTAGCAATCAGGCTAATGATTGTCTAATAGCTAAATTAGGAGAGTGACTCTTAATCATGCAATATGATGCCAATAGTCTAGCACAGAAACCCAGACATGAAGCAAAACTCTTTGATTACACTTCATGTTTTTAAAGACCTAATTAACTTTTATAAGACTTCTTGATTTTTAAAATACCTTAAGTGAACGAAGTCTAACATCAAAACTCTAGAGAAAGCGGCAAATATGTTTCTTTGACGTATCACTTGCTAGGTCTACAAAGATGGTAGACCTCCATACAAGACTGCTAAAATTATGGAACCCAGAAACATATATAATGTTACAAATCTTTTGATATTTTTATTAATTTTCTATAAACCTAAACTCCCTAATAAATACAATTTAAATGGTCTTGCAGAAATACAATCCATTAAGCGCCATGTAATCTACTCCAGGACCATCTTACAATGAACCCTAAGTGAATTTGTCCAGTTGAAGCTCAGGGAAAAGGTAAAGGGAAAAAGGGGGGAAAAAGAGTAAAGTATAGACAAGATAAAACAGGGACGAAAAGACAAATGAGCCTATGCAATCTCCATTCTGTGCACTAATATATTTGATTAGTCATGTACCAGTTCTACCATTCATATTAGGAAAGAGCTTCCATTAAATTAGAGTGATTTCAAATCCTTTGTTACAAATCTGTTGAACTTCTAATGAAATAGGAATACAGAGGTTCTAATTTTAAAACAACAAAATCTCAAAATCTACTTTGCTGAAATTACTGACGATGGAACAAGGGAACCGTCTGGCCTCAAGTAAGATTATAGTTGCTGATGCCACAAAAAAAAAAAAAGGTATTAATATCCTACCACAGAGTTACTTGCAGTCTAGATGATCTTGCAGACTTCCTGCCAGAAAAGCATCTCAGAAGCCAAGAGGAGTTTACCATAGTGAAAAAGAAATAAGCTATAAAACCTACATTTAACGCTCACTGAAATCAGTGGGCAGTCTTTTGGATGGATATAGAAAAAATGAGTGCAATTAATGCAGCTAAAGACCATTCTTCTTACTTAGAAAAACAATTCTGTTGGTTTCAAGCAAACTAACTGCATGGCTACAGCAAGTGTGTTTTGGCCCATCGCTGCTGGAAAGGCCTCAGGAACACCACGGCAACTAAGAAAATTGCTTCAAGGGAAGGGGCAGGGAAGAGATTTAACAAACTTTTCCCCTACCTACATATTAAATTTGCTGAAGCTTTGACACTCACTTCAATCATGTCCAGTAAGCTTTCCATCGTGGCAAAGCTACAATGCACCCTCTGATTTTAAAGGAACTTTGGATTACTCTCCATCCGCCTAGATAATGAGAACAAGATCCTCAGGTACTACAACATTTCAGAAATCAGATAATGAACTGAAATCATATATTGCACGGATTAGGCTCTCTCTGAATCAATTTATATTGGGTATTTTGCTGGGAGACTGACCCAGATTCCATACATTTTTTTTTAATTACTGGAAAATCACTTCAGCCAATTCTCCCATTATGGATGACATATTTCATCGTTGTTTAATATTAAATCATAAAGGGAAGAAAAAATGAATGGTGAGGTGTAGGAGTTAGCACTTCACTTCCCCGCACTGACTGCAGAATTTTACTGAATGCTTATGCCTCGTCTTTATATGCGATTAGTCTGATGGGTCACTGAATTCCCTTCAGATTACTAGGTCCCAAATTCAAAAGCATTTCTTCTATTATTATTACTTTAAAATTCAGCCTCCTATTTTTTTAACAAAGGTGCAAGTCAAAATTGACTTTTATAATATGTTATAATATGTTTTCCCTGGCCCCCTGCCAGCAGTTGTTTGGATAGCTGGCAGAGCGTGGTATCCGACAGTACAGGAACAGTGTGGACAGTTTGCCATTCCTACGGGGATCTATCTTTGGCAATAAATTTGGACTGGATGTCTGTTAGTAGAGTGTGTCAAAACTGTGCCAAAAGCACTTTTGGATGTATAATAATAATAAATGAGTGTTGCACAGCATTAGTAGAGGAATTCTAATACAAGTTGTCCATCATTTCACAGTCAATTCTTTACCATGTTACTGAATTTATGTCTCATAATAAATTAACCATATCAAGTACTTCATCCCATAGGTTCAGAAAAATAAACATACATAAGTCTAGGTAACTTCCGTGCCAACAGAACAATGCCCGTATCCCTACACATTCCTTTAGCGCACAATTCAAACAAACACAAGTCTAAAAGCCAAATTCATGGCGGGAGCAGGAGGGCACATTCAAGTGCAATCCACAGAGCTGGGCGCATTGGCACCAGCCGTCAACTGCCTGCTAGCCTGAAGTTCTGTAGAAATCCTCAATTAATGGCGTATATAAAAGTTCGTTCCACATTCCACTGTGCTGAGTCTGTAATAGCCAATCTAAGAGGGCTTATCGTTATATAGTTTTCCAGTCTGATGCAGAAATGTAGATAATAAATCTCGGTAGGAAAAATATGACTTAATTCCTACGGGAATCATGCCAATACTTTACGGTGTAGCAGTCAGTGTTTATAAAACAATAGCTACTGTTCAAAGCAAACAAACAGACAAGAAACGTTGTGTGTTTAGTGAAAAGCCTCATAAATGTAAGAACGGGAAAATACCCAGAAGGATTTTGGCATCTCCAAATTCTGAGAGCATTTGTGAGAACAGGTATGTTGGTAGGATAGGAATCTCTGAAGATGCTGAGGTTTGGTACGCATGATGGTACCACCAAATGATCATTACACGCAAGGAGGCACACATGGCAGCCCAAAGAATCATTAGGCTCGTGGAAAATTTACACCGTAATCTGCAGGGGGAAGAGTCAAAACGGACTTAATTTGGAAAATGGAAAGTCACCAGAATCCAAACTTTGCAAAGGAAAATACACATTGGTTTTAGCTACTTTTTTAAGAATACTTAAAGAATGTACTCTTTTAGAAGGGAGTACAGTTCCAAACAGGCTCAGTTATATCCATGATTAAAGCAAGACGTGGTTAGAAATCTATGATTCAGCTTTCACCCAATAGCTTTCCTATTTTATGGTCAACAGACATGAGAAACATTTCACAACATTAGGTTTGAAAATGCTGGCCAAAGCTCAGGAATGAAAAAGTAGTCCAACTTTAAGGAACATCAAGAACTCATCCTTTCAAAGCCAAAAGAAGTTACAGGTGAGATTTACTTGCCAAAAAGCCAGTTATTTTTAAAGCTGCTTAAATATGGATTGGAAAATGCTCGTGTTTGAGCAGTGACTTGCAGGCACTGACTCTCCAGGGATGGCCTGAGTGGTGCATGCAGGAATGCAAATCGGCTGAATTGGAAATGCAGCACATACGTTTTCCGCCTCTGTCTTTTGGAGGTATAAACCAGCAAAGAACAGCACAGGACGGCGGGTTTAAGATGCTATAATTAGCAACACATACTTCACACCAACATGGCCTACAACTGGCAAAGTTATCTGGAATTTCTGCCGTGCTGTGTACAGCAACACTTTTCTCCCAACCCAAAGCACTCAAAGAGGGAATTCCTTTCAGCTTCATTCCCGGTGTTTCGAAAACACCACGCATAGCCTGGGCTCTCGGGAAGACTCACCACCACCAACTCCACGTGCTGCATCACACAGGCTGTAACTCCTCCACCCAGATAAGAGCAGATACCTTCTGAGAGAGACTGCACACTGCAGCTCTCTGAATGGAGCAGCAGGCAGGCATCGAGCCAGGGTGCAGCTGTGATTGATGTGCACTTTGTGTGCTTTGTGGCTCGCTCTATGATATTTCTAAAGGAAAAACTTTGGTGGAGTGACTGGCGCGTCAGTTGTGCAGTTTCCATCACCAGCAACAGGAGACACACAGCTCAACTCTTTCGGACCCACTGAAAAGGCACACCGCGGGGCACAGTGACCCTCAGCCACACGCCTCCATCTAGACGGTGCTAGCACATGGGCTTGGGTTAGCAAACACTATATTTAGGAATAACAGCTCAGCACCACATATTTTATTTATAGGTGCTTTTCGTTATTAATTTATTAGACCAAGGAGGTGATGGTGAGGGTTGCACTGGGGCACCAACCCCAGCAAGAAAGGCAGAGTTGGGACCTCCCTCTACAGCTTATGCACAGAGGGTCACACACAGCGAGTCCAAAGGGGCTAACACGGAGCAGAGGGAAACTACATCTGCCATCAGAAGCCGTCCAGTAGCAACCAGCAGCAGGAACCCACCTATTAAAACACCACCGCCGCTCAGTGACAAAAATGGTCACAACTTTCACGTAACCCTGATTTTACTCTAGGAGTATGCATCTCCGGGGTCTGCTCTTGGGGCAGCGTAGCTGTGTGCTGCCTCCTACGACAGGGAAATGGGAAAAATGTAGTTTAACTCTACACTGGCAATTTTTTTTTTTTTTAAGGGTAGAAAACACCCTTCCTCTTGTAGTAGGTACAAATGTACTTCAGCAGTTAAGATGTTGGTTCAGCCAACCGGGATGGAGTAATTTTATTTCAATAAATGGTATTTTTCAACAGTCCCAGATGAATATTTGTTTTCTTATAATGGCTTAGGAAAGAAAAGTCAAAATGTTATATTGTGAAAGCGCTCGCATTGCCTTTACTTTACAAATACTGTCATTTTAATTGAGATACAACTTCCACACTTTCCTGCAGAAAAAGCTACACATTTCTGAAATACTTTTTTTTAGTGCTGAAAAACAAACAGCCAACATCCGAGCGAAAGTCATATTATTTCCACTTTTTCATCTGAACAAATATACTGGCTTATTGTGCCTTGAGGAAAGGTATGAAGCATAGAGTGCTATGGCTCAGATGTTCCTGAGGACTCTTCAGGACATCTATTATAAAGCTATTGGTGATGGTGGAGGATTGGTCTCAGAGTAGTCCACCTCAGTTTCAAGATTAATAACTATTTTTCCATGGTCACTATATACCAATTCCTTTCTGTAACATTTGTATTCCGACACTGATTTAAAGGGCCTCTGGTCATACCAACATCCACGGTAAGAGCAGATTCTGGGGAAAACTGTCTCCCTGCGATAGGAATATCAGCAAATTAAGATTCCCCCAGCAAACCCTGTACAAGCTACTTCAGGAAAGCACAGTTTGGACAAAATGCCCACTTCTACGCTAGGGCTTTTGCTAGTGAGGGTCTGAGCTCTTCACACTCCTGACCTCCCCAGCTATATCGACAGAGGTCAACAGCAGAGACCCAGCCTAGCCTCTACTCTTCCTCCCTCCAAAACAGCCGGGGGAAAATAAGTCCTCAAAAATGCAAATACATCAAATCAGCCAAGCATTTTATGGAGGAAGAGAAGGTTAGAGGGGTCTCTGCAGCCCCTCCAGGGCTGATGCAGCACAAACCCTCCTGTTGTTGCCAGCACTCCATCTCCCACTCGGCTCCGCTGAGATCAACATCAAATCTGCCCCTCGCAACCAACTGCTTGCCTTGGGTGCAGAACCACCCCCTGAACAGGACGGTTGGAGATATAAATGCCTATATGGTAGGTGCCTATAATTAATTCTGGATACAGGAGCATAAGCACTTTTTCATTCAAACCCCTGGTAGTTCATTTTTCTAGCCGTGTGCCGAATTATGTTCTTGGGCTCGTGTACATTTTGGTCTCTAGCTCTCCCCAGTTCCAGCTCTCAGTGAGTATGCACATCCACTGACAGTGGGAAATGGGAAAACCTGAGCCCTGATTCATAAATCTAAAGCCTGTAAAGGCCACCTAATAGCATTACAAATTTCTTAACACAATTTAATTTGCGTACATGCAACTCTTAAAAACTGATTTTCCTGACAACCAGAGCTGATGTGTTTTGATTCTGCTTTTATTGTGTATACTAGCTTCTATTAGTACCGTCATAATAATATATACAGAACGATTAATTCATGAAGTTAAAGCTTTTCTTCCTTTCTAAAAGCCACTTAATGTAAACTGTAAACATCGTGAACACTCTCATTCAGACTGATTCAAAGTTCTTAGCTGGGGCCGAGAGGCACAAGATGAAATGTCTGCAAACAATGATGGATGGCTTTAGGCAGGGGTTGCTCCAATTTGTACTGGAGCCACTCCTAGCACCTTACTAAAGTACAGCAAGCTGAAAACCATCAGCAATCATTCCAGATAGGTTATAATGCCTTGAAAGATCATGGAGTTTTTCTTACGTGCAGCATCTTGTGTTGACAGGAATATTAAAAATCACCTCTTCCCAAAGCCACTAGTCCTTTGCATCATTTCTGCATTCAGAATAACCCTTAAGCAAATCTTGGTATTGTTCATCAAGTGTCACAGCATCTAGTGTCACAATGCTTCTAATCTGGTCAAACTTGCTGTATTTTAAGGAATATCCAATGTAACAAATATTGTGAACATAACAGTGTTTTTTGACTACGTGTAATCAGAAATATGTTTTCCAGAGATACTTAATAAGTTTGACCACTTTAGCCAGAGGTCAGCAAGGTACGTAAGAACATGTATAACTTCAAGCATATGTGCTTTATCCCTGATTACAGCCGGGCAAGTCATATATATAAGTTAAGTACATACTTAAAGGCTTTATGGAAACATGAATTTAATGCATGAGAGTTTGAGTTTGGAGTTTGTTTGGGCTTTTTTACTCCTCCTGTTTGGACTGATTTCTTCAGCACTTCTATCATTTTTGACTGATTATTACCCAATTTATTTTTAATTTAACTTCATATATGCTGTATTTCCTTTCAGACAGAATACTTACTTTCTCTTTAATAGATTTCTGTCTTGAAATACTGACCTATTTACCACTGGAAAGAAGTAAAATATAGGCACTGGTATAATGCCTCCTGAAATCAGTCTTGAACAGGTGCGGGATCTGACACACATAGAAGCCAGTAAAGTGCAAATGGTATTTAGTTATTGAGGCAAATGGCAAGCTTTAAAGCACCACCTGTGTATATTTTGCAACATATCATGAAAGTGGTGAGAACGGTCCTCATTTATTCATGCATTAACTTGTGACATTTGGCTCAGAACAAAAAGCTGTAGAAAAGGGTAAGTTATGAGATGTCAAAGAAAAATGATACGTCACACTGTAAGATGGTGCACTTTATATTTTACTGTTCGCTTCAGTGTTATTCTCAGCCCTGTAGCAAGGAAAGGGTCTGCTTGGGGGGGGAAGGACAGGTCGTTTTCCTTACACAGTAAAAGAGAAAGCCTGGAGTTATGTTCACCCAAGTACCCTGCTAGCCTGACTTTCCCCTCCTCTTTGTTAGATGAACACAAAACCAATTGCCTTTTTGTTCTCTCATTTCTGCAATGCAAGCTTTTCTACCTCCCATCTCCTCCAAGAAACTCGGCAAGGGAGAAATCCACCCCCTCCAAGGGGCCAGCGTAAAGCAAATTGCACCCAAAATATTATGTAAGGTCTGTGAGCCAGCGAGGTGGATCCCCGCCGGTGCGTAACACGCCAGAGGACAACTGGTCCCATAACCACCGGTGGAGTGTCCTGACCTTGCACTTCCATTAATGCCACAAACTGCCGGAGAGGCAAACAAATTATCCGCTGCTGCTGTTTCACGTGGGCACCAGCGACACAGCCAGGAGCAGTCTGAGGACTATCAAGAAGGACTACAGAGCCCTGGGAGCGGCGGTAAGGGACTCGGGAGCGCAGGTAGTTTTTTCATCAATCCTGCTGGTCAAAGGGAAGGGGTTGGAAAGGGCCAGCCGAATCTGGCGAGTCAACAAATGGTTACGGGACTGGTGCCACAGCCAGGGGTTCGGCTACTTAGACCACGGGACTCACTTTGAGAAACCTGGTCTACTGGGGGCTGACAGGGTCCATCTGTCAAAGGAAGGGAAGAGCATCTTCGGTCATAGGCTTGCCAAGCTGGTGAAGAGGGCTTTAAACTAGAGATGCCAGGGGAGGGGAACTTCAATCCATCCCACTCCTACCCATTTGATGCCAGGGCCAGCAACAGATGCCCAGAGCCTGGAGAAGGATCACAGGTCAGCAGGAGAGTGCCTGAAGAGCACCACAAAAGAATTCCAGCCACTCCAGCCTCATCGAGAGCCCAACTTAAATGCCTCTATGCAAACACATGCAGCATGGGGAATAAACAAGAGGAGTTAGACATGTGCGCACACCTGCAGGGCTACGACCTTATTGGCATCATGGAGACATGGTGGGATGGCTCCTATGACTGGAGCGTTGGAATGGAAGGACAGGCAGGGGAGACAAGGAGGGGGTGTCACCCTCTATGTCAATGACCAGCTGGAGTGCATGGAGCTCTGCCTGGGGATGGATGAAGAGCTGTCCAAGAGCTTGTGGGTCAGGATTAAAGGGAGGGCAGGGACAGGTGACGTTACAGTGGGGGTCTGCTACAGGCCACCCGACCAGGAAGATCGAGCGGATGAGGGCCTCTATAGACAGACAGGAGCAGCCTCATGTTCACAAGCCCTGGTCCTCATGGGGGACTTCAACCACTCCGATAACTGTTGGAAGTGGACAACACAGCAGGGCATAAGCAATCTGTGAGGTTCCTGGAATGAGTCGATGATAATTTCCTTCTCCAAGTGGTAGAGGAGTCAACGAGGAGAGGTGCTATGCTGGACCTTGTTCTCACCAACAAGGAGGGGCTGGTGGGGAATGTGAAGCTCAAGGGCAGCCTGGGCTGCAGTGACCACGAAATGGTGGAGCTCAAGATCCTTAGGGCACCGGGGAGGGCGCACAGCAAGCTCACTGCCCTGGACTTCAGGAGAGCAGACTTTGGCCTCTTCAGGGATCTGCTTGGCGGAGTGCCATGGGACAAAGCCCTGGAGGGAAGAGGGCCCCAAGAAAGCTGGGTAATATTCAAGGATCACCTCCTCCAAGCTCAGGAGCGATGCATCCCAACAAAGAGGAAGTCAGGCAAAAACGCCAGGAGGCCTGCACGGATGAACAAGGAGCTCCTGGGCAAACTCAAACACAAAAAGGAAGCCTACAGAGGGTAGAAGCAAGGACAGGTAGCCTGGGAGGAATACAGAGAAATTGTCCGAGCAGCCAGGGATCAGGTTAGGAAAGCTAAAGCCCTGATAGAATTAAATCTGGCCAGGGACATCAAGGGCAACAGGAAAAGCTTCTATAGGCATGTTGGGGATAAAAGGAAGACGACGGAAAATGTGGGCCCTCTCCGGAACAAAACGGGAGACCTGGTTACCCGGGATACAGAGAAGGCTGAGGTACTCAATGACTTTTTTGCCTCGGTCTTCACCGGCAAGTGCTCGAGCCTCACCACCCAAGCCGCAGAAGGCAAAGGCGGGGACTGGGAGAATGAAGAGCCGACCACTGTGGGAGAAGATCAGGTTTGAGACCATCTAAGGCACCTGAAGGTGCACAAGTCCATGGGACCCAATGAGATCCATCCACGGGTCCTGAAGAAACTGGCAGATGAAGTTGCTAAGCCACCATCCATCGTATTTGAGAAGTCGTGGCAGTCCGGGGAAGTTCCCACTGACTGGAAACGGGGAAACATCACCCCCATTTTTAAAAAGGGAAAAAAGGAAGACCTGGGGAACTACAGGCCAGTCAGTCTCACCCCTGTGCCTGGGAAGATCACGGAACAGATCCTGTGGATCCAACCTTAGCATGGAAGCTATGCTAAGGCACATGGAGGACAGGGAGGTGATTCGAGACAGCCAGCATGGCTTCACCAAGGGCAAGTCCTGCCTGACCAACCTAGTGGCCTTCTATGCTGGAGTGACTACATCAGTGGACATGGGAAGGGCTACAGATGTCGTCTATCTGGACCTCTGTAAGGCCTTTGACACGGTCCCCCACAACATCCTTCTCTCTAAATTGGAGAGAGATGGATTTGATGGGTGGACTGTCTGGTGGGTGAGGAATTGGTTAGATGGCCACATCCAGAGGGTAGTGGTCAACGGCTCAATGTCCAGATGGAGACTGGTGACGAGTGGCGTCCCGCAGGGGTCCGTATTGGGACCAGTACTGTTTAATATCTTCATCAGTGACGTAGTGGGATCGAGGGCACCCTCAGCAAGCTTGCAGATGACACCAAGCTGAGTGGTGCGGTCGACACGCCAGAGGGACGGGATGCCATCCAGAGGGACCTGGACAAGCTCGAGAAGTGGGCCCGTGTGAACCTCATGAGGTTCAACAAGGCCAAGTGCAAGGTCCTGCACCTGGGTCAGGGCAACCCCCGGTATCAATACAGGCTGGGGGACGAAGGGATTGAGAGCAGCCCTGCCGAGAAGAGCTTGGGGGTACCTGGTGGATGAAAAGCTGGACATGAGCCAGCAATGTGCGCTCGCAGCCCAGAAGGCCAACCCTATCCTGGGCTGCATCCCAAGAAGCATGGCCAGCAGGTCGAGGGAGGGGATTCTGCCCCTCTACTCTGCTCTGCTGAGACCCCACCTGGAGCACTGCGTCCAGCTCTGGAGCCCTCAGCATAAGAAAGACACGGACCTGTTGGAGCAGGTCCAGAAGAGGGCCAGGAAAATGATCGGGGGGTGGAACACCTCTGCTATGAAGAAAGGCTGAGAGAGTTGGGGTTGTTCAGCCTGGAGAAGAGAAGGCCTCGGGGAGACCTTATTGCAGCCTGTCAGTACTTAAAGGGGGCTTATAAGAAAGATGGGGACAAACTTTTTATCAGGGCCTTTTGCAACAGGACAAGGGGGAATGGCTTTAAACTAAAGGGGGGTAGATTTAGACTAGATAGAAGGAATACATTTTTTACACTGAGGGTGGTGAAGCACTGGCACAGGTTGCCCAGAGAGGTGGTGGATGCCCCATCCCTGGAAACATTCCAGGTCAGGTTGGACAGGGCTCTGAGCAACCTGATCTAGTTGAAGATGTCCCTGCCCACGGCAGGGGGGTTGGACTAGATGACCTTTAGAGGTCCCTTCCAACCCAAACTACTCTGATTCTATGATTCTATATCATCTCCCATGTCAGCATTTTATATAAAGTTGAGTTTTATTTACTTATTATGTATTTAGACTGTTTTAATAGCCGCAGAACCGTATTAACATAAGAAATTGCAATGCTGCTTCGCTATTTACTTCAATATATTTACCAGTAAAATCTGACAGCTGACAGCTTGTGAATGTGATGGTAATGTAATCATTACATTTACACTGGATAGAACACAACTTTCTGAAAGTGATAATATTTTCAGACTTAAATGATGGTTTAGGAATAAAGACATAAGTATTTGTTTATGAGTAATCTATCTTGAATATGTTCATTAGTAATATTCCTGAAGGCTTCCAATAAAAGTTATTTGGGATTAATTAGAACAGAAACAGCTAATTTGTCTGCCCGAGTGGTTATCACATAAACCCTGACTTGAAATAACACCTAAATAAAACAAATATAAACCTGCCACAAAGATGTGAACATGCTGTCCCAAAAGGCACAACCACTTAACTTGTGTAATTGTCAGCACAGTCAAGAAAAGCTGTTCTAAGATTTGGTTTTCAACACCAGATTATACAGCATGTCCAAACAGAGCAAATTAAATTAAGCTGCATCTAAATTAGACTTCTTCCAATGGCAAGATTACTTTACATCAACAGAAACATTGATCTGCGTTAGCAGCATCTACTAAAGATGACAGCAGAGCCAAGAGGAGAGTTTAGAAAGCCACTCTTAGATCTGATCCAATTTCCCCCATCCTTAAAATAAGACCACACGCAACTCACTCTCATTGAGTTCAAAGGACACTGACAAACCCCATTGTTCTTGTAATACTCCAATGTTTCCATGAAAAAGTTGCCTATTATAGTCTATTCTGTTCAGCTCATCTCTTCTTGACATAAGCCAAATCTCTCTATTACTGCATTTATTTACAGAGTACTTGAGCTGAACTTTGTCACCTAAAAACATCTCTAGTGTCTCAGCGTAATAAACTCTAACGTGAAGAGATGAATGTCAGTTTATACACTTCTCATTAAAGCATTCTAACAAAAAGAAAAGCCTTTAAAGGTCTCTGCTCTTGAGCTTATTTTAGGATATAAAAAGATGACCCAGAAGGCTTAAGTTTGAAGATTTCCCTGCTCCATCTTTTCAAGACCTCTTTGTACATCACGTCGAAGTAGTAGGGGGCAGGGGAGGGAGGGGGGAAAGCACTTTTCCCTGAGGGACCCTCCAACTCTCTTTTAAGGATGTGCTTCTGAAAGTTGCATCTGCAGGTCCCCACGACTTCAGCAGGAATTTGAGGCTGACAGCCAAGAAGAGGGTCTGAGGTGGATCCTTTACGAAAACCAAGGTCTGACTGGGGGAAGGTGGGGCTTCTCTGAAATTAAATTTTTTCACTTTGTGGATGTCCGAATTTACTTCTCTAAAATTTGCAGTATATGCTAAAATCTAGGCTGCCAATTATTGATCAGTTCTGATCAATGACTCTGCAATCAACAATATTACGGAGAAAAACAAACTGTTAAAATGAGGGCAGAGTAAAGGACCAGGAAGGCTTGGGAGATGCAAATTATCCTGACCAGGCGCTTCCCTGTTTTCGGTTGCTGCCGAGGGTGTTATGTGCACACAGCAGGCAGATGCCTATGACCCGAGAGCTTGCCCTGCTGTATCTAGTTAACAAATCCATGGCAAATAACCCTGACCTCCTGAGGGATCTACTTTTTCATTTCTTCTCAGTTTTTGAAGACAATAATTAAGGAGGGGGTATTGCATATTCTTATTAAAGTATGGAGTCTATATGCTATATTTTTTTTTGGGGGGGGGAATCATTATTGCTGCCTATTCAGAAATAATGTCATGGAATAGAATCACAATAACCATTTCTTCGTTCTCCACGTTATCAAAATAGATTCAACCTTTTGTCACAAATCCACACTTTACAGTTGCAGAAGAACCTGACAGAAACGGTACCAAGCATGGCAACAGACTGGGACTGAAACATATTTCTGAAATTTGCTGTACTCTGGAGGAAATCACAATATGCTAAGTAGTAGTCTATGAATGTCATGGAACTGTTTTTACTTTATTTTTTATTTTATTTTAATGGGGAAGAGATTGTGGTAAGAATAAGATCCATGACAGTCAACCACAACTTTTAATGAAACAGGTAGCTAGGTCCAGACTGGATGACTGACACAAGACTGCTAACTCTCTATACTAATTTTAATTGAGGATTGTTACCTTGTTGGGGGGAAATGCTCCTGAACTCGCCTGTGTTTTGAATAACGAACCACCCCACCATCATTCCAGTAAGTCACTGAGACATTAGCTGCTGCACTTGGACGGATTTAATCTTGATCTGCCTTTTTCCTCTTTCTGCACTGTCCCTCCTGACAGCACAAACCTCCGCACGGGGTGTTTATAGGTGCTTTCCTGAGGACGGCTATACTATGCCTTAACTCCGTAAGCAAGCCACAATCAATGAAAGTGCATTTTTTCCTGGGTTAATGGATGTTGTACATGTAACGAGTTTTGTTCTGATTTTCTGGTAAGGTGAACCTTACCTTTTCAGGAGGTGAACCGCATTGCATGGACTTAGGTCTCATCAGGCATGATACAAAAGCAAGACATAATGGGTAAACGCGTCACAGGAATCATACCTGGTTTTCTTTAAAATTAATGGGTTTTTTGTTGATTAAAGCTTCATCTGACTAACATCCTCTTTCTTGTTTCCATCCTCTGTAAAGAATACAGGTAAGAGGAGGTCAGCTGCTCACAGTTAATTAAACAGCTAGCTGACTGCTAAGTATTATTTAAACTGTGCTAGTGCCTAAACGACCTTGTATCGTTGTTCTTGGCACCATCAGGCCCATAGAAAAGGTAGATCCCTCCCCAACAGATGTACCGCAGGTGAACGTAACAAACAGGCTGGGAGCTAGATGGCAAAGCATGCAAGAGAGCGCATTTTGCGTAGATGAGAAAGGCACAAATGTATTGGGCACTGAATATTACAGAATATCCACCAGGGATCAGCAGATCGGTGTAAGCTGAAAAAATAACAAAAAATGAGTTGCAGTAAATGGTTTGCCTCTCTCCCACTAGGAAAAAATCTGCTTTTTATTCAGTACAGAGCTTCATTATGCATCTAAGTAATTGCCTGGATAATCTGGGACAGACAGAAAAGTTAAGAACTATTGGAAAGTTAACTTGAACATTCAGTGATGGCTCAGAAGTATTTTCTCTGGTTTTGAAACAGAGGCCTTTCCTAGTAGACGAAAATCCCTCTTCATCCAAAAATAGGTTAAAAATCATGCCGGAGAAGCGCAGCTGAACAAAAGGTCAATCTTACCTCAGTTCTGTCACCCCTGTTTTGTATTATGAAGAAAGAGGTGGCACAATGCGTGAAAAGAGAAAAGGCATCAGAAATCTTGTCAGGAAACTGCAGCCAGCCTGCTTTAAGGGAAGAGGGGGAGTACGGACGGGGCTTTTGCCAGAAGAGCAGCCCAGAAATGCGCAGTCCCTGCTCAGCAGGAGTCAGGCATTGCTGCACCAGGGACGCACTCCAGACCGCAAACATAACCATCACGTACACACCGGTGTCTTCTCCCCAACTTTGCATATTCCAGTGACAAAAAAGAATCATTTGCCAGTGTCTAAATCACACCATTATGGGAAAATAATGCTGTATAACTCTGAGACCTACGTACAGGAAAATTTAAACTATTTATTATGATATTCTGTAATACAGTTGTTCATTATATTATTAATGAGACAATGGCTGAACTGCTTAGCATAGAAAGGTGACAATCAGGTGAATGGGGGGGCTGTCATCAATAATTAATTGGGTATATTTGGGGGGTTGATTATGAAAAAATAAGAGGGAGAGGAAGAAGACAAAAATCAAATTTCAAAACCATGATCAGAAAGTGAAAACAGTGCTGACTTGTAAATAAACCAAGAAAAACAAATCGAACATTCTTCTGTGCTATGCAAAAGATATTTAAAACAAACAAAAATATGTATGGTCTCAAGAACTAACGGAAACAGAGTGAATCCTCAGCAGATTCCTTCTAAGAAAAAATACAGTACTTCCTGACTTAGAGGACAGTATTCGAAAAGATAATTAAAGCAGCTCACAATGAGAAGTACTGTATAGACACAAAGACATGGGACTGATAAATAATACACTCATGGAAATGTTGGTTTTTATTTTCTGTGGAACCTGTAAAATTTCCATTCGTTTGTCATCTCATTTTGTTTCAAGGAGTTACCTTTGTAATAATAATTTTATTAAGCACATTCAGAAAAAAAACTCTCTGCAACAGGAACAATGCATCATACTGCATTTCACAGGCTACAGGAAAATTATTTTCAGGTACAAAAATATATCCTGTGAAACATTTTCCCATCAGGTTATTAGCATAAGTACATTGGAAAGGGGAAGAAAATGCTGAGTTGGGACACGGATCAGAAAAGGTTTTAAGCACTGCCTTAACTGTGTTTCTGGATTGGGACCTTAAGTTTAACTTTTTTTGTTGAAGGAGTTGCATATTGTTGTGGGACCTATGTAAAGCATGCCAAGATTCAGTCTGGATTTAAGATAACTTTAGCTTCTGCAGACCTAAACACAAGGTCTTACTGGGATAAATCTCTCGATGATTTAAGTTAGCTCTTCTGTAACCATGCAATGTCTCTTACTCCAAAGACATAGAGGAGATCCTTGGGCCAGGGTTACTACTGGTCAGAGCAGGTTTTAGCAGAGCAGTGCTAGGTCCCGATTCGGAAAATCCATGCAAATGATGCTAAAGCGAGACAATCAGTAAGAGGGAGAGAGAGAACAGCTTGTCCCCCATTCTAACAGTTGTGGAAAACAACACGAGAGTCCTAGTACCAGCCTGCTTCCTTCTGCAAAGGCAGGATTTGCAAAAGCCCATTAAGGAAGGCAGCCTGGGAAACTGCAAAGGAAGAAAGGGAGTGCATAAAAGATGAAGAAATTGGCCCAGAGCTCTTTGACAGAAAAGATGTCATTTTCTCCAGCCCTGCTGGAAGGAATATTTTCCCTTTGGTTTAAAATCAGGCTTCAAAGCCTTGATATTTGTAATGCATAGCCCCATTAAGATCGCTTAACTGTCACTCACAGAGATCCATCCTCCAATCTCTGCATATTCGCATGGGCTTTTTGACATCTTTCCCAAAAGGGCTGAGTACCAGATGGGCAGGCTGGCAGGCAGAGGCCAGCGCCAGCAGGGATTACCCCCTGGATTACAGCTGCGCTCCTTGAAGGCAGAGCTTTAGCTGCTAACCTGCACCGTGGGGCTGGGCGCTGACCTGCCAGTGGCACACGCTGAATAATTTCCCAGAGGAACTTTACTAAGCGCCCTGTCGTTAGCCTGGGTGTCCATTTCAGCGGTGACTATTCTGGCCACCCAAGTATCTAATGGCGCTTCATCAAGCTGTAGCTGAAATCTGAAGATACACGTATGTTTTTTAAACGCAACTGTGCTTTAATTCCTTTTAACTCTACAGACAGCACACAGCTGCTTTGAGCTAATGGATGTTACTTCTGTTGTAAGATTGCTTGAAAATATAACAGATCTTATAACGGCAAACGAACAAATACATTTTTATCAACCTCTTAAATGAGTCATTTGTCTTCTGGGCTATGTACTGAATCACGACACCAAACGATAAATTTTATCTCTTTTACTGTCAAACTCAATCTCAGTCAAGTCCCAAATTGCTGAGAATACAAGTGAAGAGTGAGCTTTACTCCCGAATGAAAACATAAAGAGAGGTTGGCTAGCTGGCCTTTCCCTAAGTGGCTTTAATCTTTGGGAGGTTTGGCTTAAATGAAAACGTATGGCAGTGTCATCCTCCAACAGTCAAGCACGAGACCCCGGCACAATTCCACTGGCTGGGAAGGTTATCAGCGAGCAGAGTGTCTGTCTCCCCTCTCTGCCTTCACCTCCTTACTTTTCCTCGAAAAAACATTAAGCGTTCTCTAGTCACCCAATCCCACGCTGCTATTCAGTTAAACACACAAATTTCCTTTTATTACCTCTTTTAAACAAATCCAACTTTCCATCATACTGTACAATTAAAACTTAATTTTGTGTTAATCCTTGATAAATGATACCTCATATAAAGGTTGACCCCTTGGAATAGACTAACATTTAAGGCTTTGATGAAAACCAAGCACTTATGACCTATAAAGCAACAGCTGTAATATCTTCACTTAACTCATGGATAGCTGGCTGATTTAAAAGACAGCGTATTGCAAAACTCAATCATTTCCTTCTGAATTATTTCAGAAAGATCATGAAAATTTGATAGTGACAAAGGTACCCCATACTGACATCCTAAAAATGACTATTCACCCCCAAAATGAAGCAACACAGCAAACATACTTTTTAGGTGTGGGGTGCAACCTCTGGTGCTAGCCACTCCAGGAAAGATTCTTCAGTAATGTGAAGTTGAACTTACACTCTTGTGGTGATCAGCTTAAGATCTACAAAAATTCCTCTGAGTCTATTTTAAGAAATCGAAGACCACTGACATGGAAGTAAGAGCCTGTGGCAGAAAAGGAAGTGAAAGAAGATTTATGGTAGGCTAATTTCATTTCAAATAACCTCTTTTCAGCCAGCCGAAGCAAACAGAACCCAAAGGAAATTTAGAGGAAATAACCTTTAGGTCAATTTGATATCTGTTTCACTGTGTGTGAAGAAACATCCTTCACGAAACCTGGACCCTCTAGTCATAGGAGAACTGATAATCAAAAGTAACGTGGAGGAGAAATTGTTGATTGTCATCCCCGACAACAACGGACAGTCACGGCTATCATATAAAACCTGCAGGCACGGCACTCCCCGACCAGCCACTACACACCGTCTTCAGGGAAAGCGCGAGGGTGAGAAGGTGGGAAGTGCTCCGGGGCCGCGGAGCTCGGGGAGATCACCGTGCAGGTACTGCTCCTCTCAGCAGCATCGCTCTCCCCTGCCGGCTCTGCACCCCAACTCACCTCCTCGCCTGGGGCTTGCTTTCCCTTTCCTCACGCTCACTTTTCCCAGTCAAGAAAAGCACGTACCGACCCCTCGCCTCAGTGAAAGTGATGCTGTAACACCAGCCTGGCAGGTAGCTGATGCTAAGCATGGGCAGACCCAAACTCATGCAGGTTTGTTACTGCATGAGGCTGACTGACGGGTGGGGTAGGGGGATTAAGCTTTTAAGGGACAGAATCTCTGACTTTTCCGTCTTTGATCAGCACTACACTCCACACATAGAGTTGGTTTTGGAGGGATGAGGGCTCCTTAGAGATCCTGCTCAGCGCAAGAAGCATGGAAGAATCCAGGCATGAATGTTTTATTTTAATAAGTCACAATTTTAAACTAAGAATATTGCTGCTTTTTTTCCTCCTCTGCGTTACAGGAGTGCTTGGACATGATCTAGAGTCCAAAATATTTTCTGACGACATTTCCTCTGTGTGTTCCTTTATTTGTCAAATAACAAGTAAATAACTTATCTAACTTCTGCCAACAACACCAGAAGAGAAACATTCTCCTGCTAATTTATTTGTTTTGATCTGCCTGTAGTTTCTACAGAAACCAATGTCACCTGTGATCTATCTCTGTTATAACCTCTTGTGGCAGTCTGTTTTGCATTTTTTGCCATAACCTTCCATACAAAATTGATCTGTCATGAATAATAGAAGTGCCACCACATTATGTATCTCCATTTCATAACATGTGATTCAATATCAAGAATGTTGGCTTTTTAAAAAATCCATACCATTTTAAAATGGCAAACCCTTGAAAATATTTTCAACAAGTTTGAGTGCTGCATTAAGTCATTGCAAAACCTCTGATTAACTAAACGGACAAGAAATGTGGATCCACCTCAAAGTGGAAATGGCAGAATACACAAAAAATTATTTCAACAAGTCTGTGCAGGAAACACCAAGGAACAGGTAACACAAAGCAAAAGAAAGCAAGAACATTCCACAAACTTCCAATGATAAACACCCAACAGTCGTGCACTTAGTCTGAGATTATGTAAAGTAGCTCTAATTATTGATCTCAGTTACGTACCATGTAATTTTCAATTTTACCTACTTTGTAAGTACTGCTTCATAAAGAGCAAGTAGAGTGTATTTTAAGTTTAACTATTTTTGAGGAGGAAAGAGGGAGAGAATGAACACCTGAAGTAAGGTGCCAGGTTCTGCATGCTTAAAAATAGTTGTGGGCCAAATTCTCGACTCAGCACATGCAGCAGAACTTCGCTTTTCCTAAAGATCCAGTTTCAGTTGCAAGACACATTAATTCTGCACTGATCACAAGCCACCTACTGAATAAAGGACTTTGGATGTCAGTACCAAAATTCCATTTCAGGTGATGCCAAAATTTCTATCCTGAAAGCCTTTGTTCAAATATAATTTAATCTTGATGGTAGTTACTTTGAGGACAGAGGTGCATAGGAAGTGCCTCTTCCACAGCCTTGCCTTCTTTTGCATGAGGGGATTCCACGTCATAGCCACCTTCTGCTGAGAAATTCCTAACCCTGGGTAAACGTCCTTCTCCCGGGGTCAGGGTTATACTTCTGGAAGCATCCCAAATGCGTATGATTGGGATGGGACAAGAGAAATGGGACTGCTCACCCTTCCCTGTAAAAATAAATTCAAGAGCAAAAAATTGGAGGGTTCACTGAATCGGAGTAGCTGGGAAAATCCAGAGAGTAGGGAGCCCACTCTGCATAATCCACACAGCTGCAGTCCCTTGTCTAGCCCATCTCCCTGATCCCAGCAACCTCGATTTCTTTTCTTCATGATATCATACCTTCCTCCACAATTGTCTATAGAGCATCCTTCCAGAAGATGTGCAGCTGAATTTATTCTGGCAGAAGAAGGAACTGATCATGGTCAGTCTGTTAAACTACTAAAGAGTGAGCAGCATCACTCTTCCTTTTCCTCTTCTAATTGCTTTTTTAGAAGACAAATATAGCAATGGGGCAGGGGGGGGAGCCCTGCTTGGTTATCTGAGAAGAGGCCCCTACCTTCAGGAGAGGTTTCCAAGCTCTGGGTAATACACTGCACAGAGCCTCTCTACAACTGAAGAAAATGACTGAAGACTCACCTCTCTCCCATTTTCCTGCCGGCTGGTTTAAACAACCGTACTCAACATATTGCACGGTTTAGAGCCCATTCCGAAGCAGCACCATACTTTCCCCATGAACTGTCAGGGAGCCTGAAGCATTGTAGCCACTCTGAAGCATTTTCCTAGATTTATTCCCGAGCTGAGCAAAGCTACACCAGTGTTTGTGAGAATCAAACTGACTGCTGCAAACATATATTATAAACACTTGATTCTGCAGGTCCTAGTTAGCATAGACATGATAGGAAGAGTTCTAAGTAGCATGGTAGGAGATGAACACTCAGCTTACAATCAAAAGATTTTCTTTTACTGTTTCTTTGTCATTTTCTTGTATAGCATCAACAACCCTACTCCAAATCAAGCACAAGTTTTACTTCTCCTGACTGATACAGAAGCAGCTGGACCGTGTTTCTTTGAAGAGCTCTCACCACCCCTAGACCTCTAACCCCTTCTGCCTAGTTCCTGCAACAAGCAGAGGAAGATGGATTTTAGCAGCCTTCTTACTCAGCCCCAGAGCTAGCCCCCTGACTTCTCTCACTGCACGGGCAATATCTACCATCTGAATATTTCCGTGCACAGTTGTGAACCGGATTTCACCACGCACTTACCACATCTGTTCTTTCAGATGAGGCACAGAAAAACTACCAAGCTCCCCATGGCAGGCTTCCAGTCAGTACTGTGTTCAGTCCTAGCAATTGCACGTGTGAATTATGCATACCAATGGGCATGTATTTTGGCACAGCAGTTTAAAAAGTCAAAGAAAGCATGCAGAGCCTAAGGTCATTGCTGTTGTAAAGCAAGCTTCAAAGATACCCATCACAAGTCACAGAATAAACAGCAATGGAACTTGTCCTGCCTAAAGAAAAATGAAAGAACAATGATTAATATGTTGTAATGGACCTTTTCATCCTTATCGCTTCCAGACTGTGGAATGTTATTTCTGGCACAGAGATTCTTGGTCAAGTATGAAGAGTCATCGATTGGATAAAGTGCTTGATTTAGCCCATTTTTATTCTATTACAGAATG
Organism: Aptenodytes patagonicus; assembly: GCF_965638725.1. Taxonomy (NCBI): domain Eukaryota; kingdom Metazoa; phylum Chordata; class Aves; order Sphenisciformes; family Spheniscidae; genus Aptenodytes; species Aptenodytes patagonicus. The sequence continues at coordinate 3,213,759 of NC_134954.1, forward strand.
ACAGAAAGAGGTTTTAGACATGAATAAAATCAATAGGGGCGAAAAGTAGAACTTGGCAAAATAGCTATAGCTTGAAATGAAAATGATATATTTGTAATGTTGAATTTTAGGGTAAGGATTAACTTTAAAAAGGCCAGAAATCTACTGTCAGGCATCAAATAAGTATGAACAATAATATATTATTTTTAAAAAGTGTCCTTTATCCTTATCCTCCCCCCAAAAAAAAAAGCTTTGCAAACTGGTGCAAGCAGCTTCTTTGACTTGCGTTGTCATACGAGGGTTCCTCCACAGAAGTGCCAAAGCAGCAGGCAGCATCTCTGCTGGTCACCCTATTTCCCTTCTCGTTATGAGACTTGGGTCCCATGAGACCCAGGAGCCTGGCAGGTCTGCACTGCGCTCCTCCCTTCCCAAACAACCGGACATGGTACATGCCCCTCCACAGATGATCCACGGAGAGGAGATTACCTTGACCACAGAACTGGTACCGGAGAGGGGCTGGGGGGGAACAGTCTCCCTTTATGTGTGCAAAATCACAGTAACACCCGACAGGCTGAGGCCAGATTTCTGGTCATACATCTGAGGTCGAGAACATTCTCTTCCTCTCCAAAGGTTATTAATTGTTATTTATGTGAAATAATATTACAAGGTCCAGGTTGAAATTAGGGCCCCATAATGCTATACACTCCACATACCTGCAGTCAGGCACTTTCAGTGTCTTGAAATGTTCAAAATGAATTTTTTAAGGAAATTAAATTAGGGCAGTGGTAGAGGAAGTGCAACGTTAGCAGTTGCAATACTCTAGGACACTTCTCGCTATCATTATTAAACAAAAACTCTCTATGAAACGTGTTCTATCCCAAATGCCACCAATGTACACAGCGTTAACTAGCTGACCTCTTGTGCACAGCACATTACAGAGGACTCTCAAGGCAGCGTTTAAAGATGGAGACGGTTCTGACTTTTCAGATCACCCAAGGAAGAGCGTTCCTTTTGGTATGGACAGATTGGCAACAACCAAGTTAACTGCATATTCCTCACGCTGAAATACATGGTGGGAGGATATGATTTCACCCCGAGCACCAGAAAGCAGTCTGTCTTTAGAGAAAAATATGAGCAGTAAAAGTAACATATTTCTATTAACAAAAAAATCACAGCCTGGTTATGGTGACTAAGGCGGCATGGTCCCTGTGGCAGGCAGGGTTCGCTGTCTTAGGGACAACCCTACCTTGCCCATGCAACCTCTCCCTACTAAATGTGGGTAGCAAAACTGCACTAAGACCTCTGCAGGTTCTTCTCCCAGCGCTCCCTAATGGGGGCTTTCTCCTACTTGCCTTCCCCCTCCCTTGCGCAGCCAACTGGGGCCGTAATGCTTTGGCACAGAACCAGCAAGGTAAACACTCTGCCAAAGTCAAGATCCTCTGGAAGAGTCAACACAGGCTTATTCTTCCTTCAGTTCTGTGATCAAAACTTCCACAGGGAGACTGATAAGGCAAGCGGACTGTTATTGTTAAATACAGCAAGTACATACGGGGTAGATTAATCTCCACTTTACTCCAGGGTAACTGATAGCCTGAGTCAAGTTAGAGAGATAGGAAAACGAGTTTCTTTCTTTGCTTAATGTTACATTAAGTTTCTTGTTCATCAGAACAGGAATGCAGCTCATAGGGGAAAAAACTACTTATTCATAACTTAAGGAAGGGGATATATGACAAGTGGCAAAGTCACAGGAAAGGGTGGAGAGCACAAATATCCCATCAGTTGAAGAGAGGAAGGTTTCTATTGAATGCACAGAAAATTGCTCGAAACTGGAACCACTCTGAAGCAGAGACATATTTGAAGGCCAGAAAGGACTGCTTTTGCCCTTTCTTCTAGACTGCACCTCGAAGCACTGGGAACATTTCATTTTCCTCCATCTAGTTGTCTTCGTTAACTGAATTTCCCCACACGCACAGTCCTCTGTCCTGAGAGCTCACTGGGCGATCTCGTACCCTTTAGCCACAGGCTCTTCCCTGGGTGAAAGAGGACAGCCCAGAGGAGCCCCGCAGTTCCTCACACTCGCAGGTGAGCGGAGCCCAGTCCCAGCTCTTTGCGTGACAAAGCCTGGGATGCCATGGCTTGGTCTCTTTCTGATGCATTTGCTAGCGATTTTCTGCCATCCTCCTCCTCCCTACACTTCTCCTTCCACCCTTTTCCAGCCCCTGTCCTCCAGCTATCCTTTACTGGAGGCCAGGGAGACTTGAAGGGGTGACACTTTGCCCTGCCCCAGAAACTGCATAGGTAAATATCACCGGTCTTTCCTCAAAGCACGTAAGAGTCCATATCACGGGCTCTTTTCATTGTGCACGAAGGCCAGGGCCAAGGACAAACTGCTTCTTTGTAAAATGGAGACCCAGGGGAGCCGGGGGAGAGGGTAAGTCAAGCTCTTATTGAAGTCAATGAGCAGGATCAAACCACTAATCTGGGTAAACAAAATACAGAAAATGACATTGATTGCAGATTGGCTTTAACAATGAATAATTGTGCTTTGATGTGCACATAAATGTGATAAAAATCAAGGCAATATATTCAAAACAAAATAAAAGAAAAAATACAAAGGGATATTTTACAACTAGGGTCCATTACCATCTATCCTAACGAGATTAAGTAGTAATTGCTGTGTCAAGAAAAAATATAGTGGGCTTAGTGAATGAAAGATCATGATAGGATCCCATTGTATTATAGGTTCAGGTCTAGCTGGAGAGCAGCGATGGGATTTTTCCAGCATTGCACAGCCAATTTTTTTTATTTTTTATTTTTTTAGTATCAAAGGCCTTTTCCTGGAAATGTAATTCTTAACAATAAAAGCATTCCTCTTTAAACATATCTGTAAGCCCTGCTGAAGCTAGCTGCAGGCTTTTCATTCTTTCACTTTAGTACAAAAGTATCTTGAAATCAGCAGTGTTTTTAAGCAAGCTTTCCTGGCCTGTTTTCTTACTGAGGATGCAAGGTTTCTAATAGTGGGGGTTTTTTTAAGGTATTGCGCTTGATCATCTCAAAGTGCAAACTTCAGTACCATCTGACATTAATGAATAACAGATAAATATAGTAGTTTGCTAAAGTTATTTGAACTTGCATTGCCCTGAATGTAATACAGGTTTGTTTAGGTTCATAGGCTTCATAGAGTCTTTAAGAACCAGACACCAATATCACACTAGAATTCAACAAAAATTGAGCAACTACACTTTCAAGTTATCTTTGAAAGTTGCTGCCTTACTACTTTCTTGGACCTATACACTGAGTATAAGGTGAACAAAGGACAACAGCTGAATTGATTTCTATACCAAGAGAATACTGGATTTCTTTGTCATAACATTAAATTGCATTAAGATAAAAATAGCAAGTCTAGAAGTAAATAGCAGGTGGAAGAAATTCACATTTCCTCCTTGATCTCTTTGTTACCGAAATCCTTTAGGCAGGTGAGGAAATAAATTGCAACTTTCTGAGACACTTCCATGTAGAATAATGTATTCCACAGAAGGCTTGGTGATAATATTAATGAGTGGTGATGTTACTTACATCAGTAAAGTAAATGTATTTTGACAGTAATGGAACGATCTCTCTGGAACATGGTGATGGGCACTAGTTGTAAAGCTCACCTTAAGACATATTCTAACAGCCTATTTGTTCGAATCCTGAATGTTGATACAGCATCAGCGCAATGTAAATGTGGAACACGTTTCTACCGGTAGCTAGCTTCAGGCAGCAGGAACAGTTTGGAACAGAAAGGCCTGAGGAAAACAAACAGAGTCGAGCTGGTGCAAAAGATGAAAATGGAATTTAGGTTTGGTCTTCCTTATTTAAGGGACCAAAGCAAGTGAGCTTCGGTGACAAAAGCAAATAGAAGAGGAAAGAAGCAGAGACTGCTTCTTTTGTTCTATTAACTCAGCTGGCACCGATGAATTCACCCCTCTCCTGTTTTCCTGCTGGCTGCCTCTAAACAACTGTACTTGACAAATTACATCAGCAAGTCAAACCTCATGCCTCGTGCATGAGGCTCCATCATTTGATCCAGCACAGCTGCTGCAGGTTTTGTTCCCATCTGCTCCTTGCTAAGGGTCCATGAGACAACAGTCTCTTCACTGGCATAAGCACTGGTCTGCCAAGAGCCGCCACGCTGCGTGGTGGTGAAACCCAGCACTTCTGGGCTACGAAATGTCATATGGAAGAAAACCAGTCTCCTTATTTCTCATTGTGGTCCCTTCCTCACCGTGTGACAACGTCTGCTCTGTTGTGGGAACCCACCTGTGGAATATCACCTCTGGGAAAAATAAGCATGAGCGTCCTCTTGGGGATCTGCCTCACCGTACCAACATCCCTTTCAGGAGGTGCTGCGTTAGCCGTCCTCACTCTCATACCTTTAAGAAGCAAGACTTACAAACTGCTGAAGCCACTCATCGCAGACTGTACAGGAACAGCAACAGGCAAGCTAAACACTCAGATTATAACGGTGCCCTAAGTGCAATTTAAAACACAACAGATTAAAACACCTTCTTGCTTATTTGTTTTAAGGTAGGTATTTCACGATCAAAGTGTCACAAAGAGCCAATGCACCTCCAGTCAGCAGTATGGTACAAGGTGGGTGAAATACACCTAACTGCCACAGTTGACCCAACCAAGAACAGTAAAATTGTTTGGGAAAAAAAAAAAACAAACAAAAAAACCCCTAAAGATTCAGGGTCATGACAACGACTGTAACAAAATAATACATAGTTTTGGGGTATCCTAAACATTCTTAGTTGCTTCTATACTTTTCCCTAAGACACTTACATGATTTTCTATTTTTATGCACTGGTAATTGGAGTTTATGATTTACATATTACAGTGCAGGAGAATCCAATTATAGCAAATCTACAGAGAGACTGTATTTATTTCAGAAGATACTGAGGAACCATGTCAACACGTAGCAACATAATGACCTGCTCACTTTCTGTCTTTCATGCAAAACATTGTAATGATTAGGTTTCAGACACTGCACGAGGATACTTAAGGATGAGCTATAAAACCATTCCACATCTGTGTTTGTTTTATTAGCAGAATCATTTCTGGGAAAAACAGGAAAGCAAATGCTGATCCAGCTGCTAATTTGGGATAACTCTTTTATGTCTCTAACTGCATTACCAAACACTACTTCTTGTAATCCTTTCTCCGTCTCCTCCTTTCTCCATTAAGTATCAATTTCTTGCCATTTCCCCCATCAGAGCTGAGGCATATTTATAACTAATGTTAATTGCATAGGTTTTACGCTCCATGTAAACTCAGTTATGGAGAAGATGGCTTGTCGATGGTAGATTGACAGACAATATATAATTGTCTAAATTGTCTAAAATATAATATATAATAAGAGAATTAATAAAAAATAGAGAGTTCATATACATTCTGGGACAGGCCAGGATGGAAGTGAGTAAAATATATTTTTTTACAGATAACCACTCAGTTTATTGATAAAATGATCACAGGTGACAATCACCTGGATCTGAGTGGAGCTGCTCATATGCAATTGCTGCTCAAGACCACAGCTATTACGAGCGCTCATCAAATCTCAGACTCCAAAGTTCTGCTTCTCACTGGACCAGCAACTGCAGTCACCCTGCATGCGTAATTTTATGCAGGTAAATTCAACGGGACTATTAAGTCTGCTCTGAATTAAGGTATGCTTAGCTGATTTTCTGATGGACTTCGTGTGAGCTGAGATTACCAAAGCTGCTGAGAAAATGTGGGGATCCAACACCCCAATTCATTTCGAAAACTTTAGGCTAATGACCTGAATATTTCAAATCTTTCCTTATGAATCTGCTGTCTTCAGGAAAATATTTTCACATGCTACTGTTATATTTTTTACGTCTCTCCCATCCTTCTTCCACAAAAAAAAGCTGGTATGATTGTTCTTGAGTCAGTCATTGTAACAAGCTTGTGCTTGATTAATTAATAACCGCAGTAAAAGGTAATCAGGGAAGCATGCTACTCCCTCTCCCCTATTTGAAAATTGCAGTTCAGCGTCAGCTGACTGCAGAGCCAGATTGAACAATGACACTTTGAAGTCAGTAACTCTCCGTGCTCTATTCCAGAGTAACAAAATTAATCATGTTACTCCTAAAGGCTCTGTTGTATCTTTAAAGCATCAGAAAACATACAGTATTGTGAGACAACTAAGTGCTGTTCCTCTGTCTCTGCCAGTAGCTTCCCTTCCAGTGTCTTGATAAAATCAAGGTCCTGTAACAAAGACGGCAAGGGAGCATCTGTGGCAGGATTTGCTAGCACTCGTGAACAGCTGCGTGCACTCTAACTTCATATACTTTTCCCACTAAAATTGTGCATAACTGAAAGTGATGCAAATAATAAAGCTTGCGTTCAGGGAGACTGTAATATCTTTGTAGACAGATATATTTTTCTCCCCGAGACTGATGAGAAACGACTATAAAATACAAACCTGCTTCATTTCTATTACAAAAAATCACAACCAACGCTGCCAGCTAACCATTAACTGAAAAATAATGAGGGCTAATGAAATAGCAAGAGTCCAGATCTTTCAGTGCTCAGACAGGTCTCTTAAGGGAACTGAAAATGAATTAGACCAAGTTTGACAGGAGAAAAAAAAAGCACCTAAGACACTGGAAGGTGGGGACAAGGCTGTCAGAGAAGTAGAGAACAGATTGACAGACAGCCTTATATGAAAAAGAGTAATTTACGGGTTAGAGAATAACTCAGAAAAATGTTATAATAGTTAGAAATCATTTTAGAAAAGTAGTGCTAAGCAGACTCTTTTATTCCAGCATTAGGACTATTCAATGGCCCTGTATCATCATGAAGAGGGTCAGAACAGACGGTCATAATGGTCCCTTCTGGCCTCAAAATCTATGAGTTTATTAAAACCATCCAGACTATATGCTGCTGCAATTCTGTGTTCCACGTAACTCACTAAGGATTCTTCCTTTTCTGTGTTACATAAAGCTCATCCTACAGAACTGTTAATACCCCACTCCATCTATTTGCTCTACATAGGTAACACAATGGTCCCAACAGCTGGGCTTGGACCTCCCAGCTGCTTAAAATAAAGGTCCAGCAAAGACTGTGGAAACTGATACAAGGATCTGTGGGCTATAAGAACTTAACCTCAGGACCCTCTGATGTTAGCCCTGCTTTGTGCAGGGGATTGGACTAGATGAGCTCCAGAGGTCCCTTCCACCTGCATTTTTCTAAATATATCAACCAACACCTCAGCACAGGAGCAGCTAAATGAAGGATATACTTCTCTATTTCACCTGAAAGTAATATCACTCTCCGCAGTTTCACTTCTGCATTTATTCAAAACTGACCCAACCTGAAGAGTTAAGTACCTATCCCCGGACAAAGTCTGGTCGAGATCCAAAGGCAGAGCAGCATGCCAGTCCTCTAAAAGGTGCCCCTTCCAGTAGCCACATTCGGAGCAGGTCTAAGGAATGAAGCTGTTACAAAACGTATCTGTAATGCCTTTGTTTTAAAAACAAACATGGTCAGAGGTGAGGTAGTATCGCTGCCATCTGTAGTTTATACGGCAGGTGAGTAGTTAGAAGACTTGCAGGACTTGGATGTTAAGCCAAGATCTCACATCTCCTAGGAGAGCACTGTAATCCCCGAATGACAGGCTGAGGAAGCTTCATTCCCACCCCAGAGGCTGTGGCACTGTGCAGAAGGAGAGGGTGCAGTTCATCGTGTCAGCGGACGTGCAGGATGGAGCAGGGTCCTGTTATCAGGGCCCTCAATTACTTGGGGCAGAATCACACATTTTGATGCTTGGACTTGAACGGTTGGCGCAAAGAGGAAACCGGAACCAGGGCCAGGACACATGGAAAAACAACCCTGGTTGTTCTGGCTCTATTGCAAGGACATCTAATAAATCTCTGTCACAGAAGTCTGTCATTTCTAAGATAACTGGCTCTAGGCAGGACAGCAGGAGTCCAAAAACCAGAAAAAGTATGAGTCTTAGTCTACCTTACATTAAAAACACTAGGTAGCAGCAGGTATTCTGACCAGAGCAGGCTCTGTTTTGGATGGAGGCGCGTGCAAGGAGGCATACACATTCAAATTAACAGATCCTCACTAGTACAGAGTAGCTGTTTGAGAACAGACTGAGGCCTTGGAAGGATCAGCTCAGCACCTTCCAAGAAAAATAAATGGAGTACCAAACAATATACTGCATACAAATCTCTTCGATGAGACCTGAAAAGACTAAGAAAGGCAGATCCTTTCAGCTTAACCTCTTGTTGTACTTTTGATTAGAGAAGAAGTTTACATTGATATCTTTGGTTAATAATATGTCCTCTCTCACTAATGGGGCTCATTCACTGCTTTTTTAGTGCCTGCAAGGCACTGCATTTCAATGCTGTGTACAGCATGTGCTCATAAAATGCCTTACGGTCGCTTTGATTAAGAAATGATACAGATACACAGGGCTACTCCTTGTTTATGATACATGCCTCAGTCCAAGCCTATCTGCATCTGAGTCTCTGAATTCCTTGGGAACAGCTGGGATCATTAAACAAAGCTCAGAAACCCCCATACAGGGAGCAAGAAAGAAAACTGAGTAGGTGTAACCTTCTTTCAGAATTACTGCCCCACATTATGGCTATTTCAGTAACTCCTCTACCGCTTGCAGTTTCATGCTTATTAGAAAGGTCGCGCCAATAAGCTCAGCACTTTTTATTCAGATTCATAGGTCAAGACGTCTTAGCTAATTGAGAGTCCACCTGGATAATCTGCTTGAGTACTTTATTACAATTTTGTATAAAGGTATCAGATGTTGCTCCCGAAGAAGATTATTGCATAAAAAACTGAAATAAAAACCTAACTATTCTGTTTAAGCACTTGGACACCCGCATGAGATTGTTATTTCCAATAGTTCCTGGAATTAGCTGATACTGCCATATCCTCTACTTGGGAGGTTCCAGCTAAGAGCTAGTGGGTACGTCATCTTCAAGGCCAGGTTTGATGCGGCTTTGAGCAACCTGGTCTGGTGGAAGGTGTCCCTGCCCATGGCAGGGGGGTTGGAAGTAGATGATCTTTAAGGTCCCTTCCAACCCAAACCATTCTATGATTCTATGATCTTGGCATGCACAGTGTTTCCAAGGTCCAAATGTACAAGTGGAAGAAGTTCTCCTCCCTGCCATGTGTTCCAATAAACTGGCAGGGCGATTTCAGTCTTTGGTCCCTTCTCAACAAAAAAAACCCAAGGATTTTTACAGAAGGAAAAGACAGAGCAGAAGACAGGACACACAATTTGCCCTGTCTACACTGTACTTGTAAGAGAAATGCAGAAGGAAGATGAAAGCATTACAGTGATCCACATAATGGTGCTGTTAGGACCAGCACGTTTTCTAGAAACCATTGCTTGCCAGTTGTGCAATGCACTCAGTGCCTTCTCTACAAGGCTTGCAATAATTTCTGGACCTGACATTGTTGGGATTCATGGTGCGTAAAAAAAGGAGGGGAAAAAAAATGGAAGATAAGATGCAAAAGACCTAGTCTATCCACGGTTTGCAGAAATTGTAGAAATCTCTATGGTATCTTGCATTCCCAATCCCTGAAATTAAGGCCTGTCATCTTTTATTTGTCACCTTACCTGGCAAAAAAACGGCAATTACTTTTAAAAGCACAAATGTGAATGGCAGCATCTGAGACAGAGCAACATCCTGGGGTTTCCAGAGTTCCTCTGAAGGAAGGACCTGAAATAGGAGCCAACTCATGCAGATGAGGTGGACCGGCTTTCCCCAGAAGTGCTCGCCTCAGGGAATTTCTACACACAGGGTACAGAACATGCACCCTGGAGCAATTACTTCTCCTCCTCCCTGCTCCCCTCTTTTTGGAGCGCAGCCATGCCTTGCCCTTTCCATGAGAGTTTGCAGGATGCCAGTACAGACTCAGAACAGTATTTCAGCCAGAACAGGACGTATGGTAGATTTGAAATTCACTGCCAGAAGAAGGAAAAAATGAAAAAGCCAGGATTATTCGAAGTTATTAATTTTGCCTCATGAGTACAATTACTAATTACTGGGGGAGGGGAAGAACAGAGTGAAAGAAAATCAATTATTATCAGCCTGGTACATGTGGGTATTTTCTACCCTCACAATTAGAGAGCGCCTATGCCAATTCCTGGTCTGGCATTTGGGTCAGCTGATACATAGTTTGAGGTTAAAAAATGTCAGCATCTGTACCGGCGTAAGCAGTTCTCCTCTTCTTCCTTGGCCAGGCGTTCCCACCCCTGAACCATCCCCACAGCTGCCATTCTGCCACAGGTTTTGGAGCCCTTTGATGATGCAGTACAGGGCAAGATATTTTTAATCCAGATCGTTCCCTTATCTGCTTCACCAGAGAGCCCTGCAAACGCTGCATCAGTACAATCAAGGGGAATAAATAAGACAACTAAATTATTATTTGGGGGGGAAACAAACAAACAAAAAAAAACAGTTACCAGGGAACAACCCTAGTTTTACATGAGGGAATTGCTGCCCAAATTTTTTATTAAATGTTTATGTTGAAAGTTTTTAATGAATACTAAAGAAGTTTCACGTTAACAATTCCAGGTCATTACATTTGACATTATTGCTGGGAAGCACATCCACCAAAACCAGAGCATGCGTCTCCATAGCAAAAGTACACTGAAGTTAGGGGATAGTTCAGAGAGACTTGTTTTCCCCTTTAAAAAGACATTCGTTTTAATAAGAAGATAAAACATTACAAATAACGCAGCACAAATCTTCAGTGCGGGAAGGATCAATGCAAAATCTCAAATAAGGTCTGCAAACAGCAGTCGTGTGCATCAGGACCAAGTGCCGCCTACTTTTACACAACAGCCTTATTGACAAAAGTAGGATTTCTCCTGCGAGAAAAGGGGATTCCATAGATATTCCGTTAGAGTATCTATAATTAAGCTGGTAGCAAATTATATATAATTACAATTTTATTGTCTTTGGACATATCTATCATTACATTTATGCCTGGTGGACTCTTGGCAATTCCAGTTTTCAGCAGCCTCAAGCCCTTTCAGTGCTCCCATTGACTCTAACAACAGCAGGGCTGGATTCATGTGTAATTAGAGATAATAACGCAACAGGGCCGTGCTAGAAGTGGGAGCTGCATGTTTGTCCCTAGGCCAAACTCATCAGGGAGAACCTCATGCACACGTGGACAGAAAGCTCTTCTTAAGGATACCAGGCATTGCAAATAATAAAATCCCAGGTAAACAGCGCAGACTGAATGCCGGCCTTCAGATGAAGGTACTGTGAAACTAGTGGGCATCACGTATGCACATCTGTGGACAGAATTAGGTTTCTTTACAGTGCCACAATACTGAAATCATGGGGGACTCACGAATGGACTCCCTGGAACTAAAATGAGGGTCAAATGAGGACAAAGTAGAGAACAGTTCTTTTTTTTAACTTGAAACAACTAATTCTAAAAATTAGACGTATATATCTATGATAAAAAAACTTTAAATATTTCAGAGTAAAACCTTTTCATAGAATATTAATGTTTAAAAGAGTCTTCAGTGATTATTTCCACTAAATAAAAATACCAGAAAAAATGTCTCCACCTGAAACAAGTTCTGAAACATCATAAATAAAAAATGCATTCATGGTGCTTAATGTTCTACCTTAATATAAAAAGAGAGGAAATGCTAATGAAGCAAGTTCTGGTCTACGGATAAAATTACACTCTTGCTAAAGTAGTCTTTATTTCTCCATCAAAAGTACATGTGGCTCTGTGCTAATTCCTGTTCTCTCTGTTAAAAGAACAAAAGCATGATTATTGTTAGAATTTATTTCTAAGTAAAGATGAGCTGCTAAAGATGCAGGATGCTCAGCAAACCACATTTCAGAAAAGAATTCGAATCACTTTGGTTTTATTGCCTTTTTTCCCCTCTTAAGTTAGCTTAGACTGACAAAACATTTCCCAAGACAACACTGGAATACAAGGTCACATTTAGTTAGATCTAACTACGTCAGAGTTGCTTCCACTGACTTTAGCAAAAGTGCTAACTAAAGTGCAATTTAACCTTAACATACAAAGCAAGGTGCTTGCATTGCATAAGCTCTGGAACGACGTTTAGAGATGGTTAAACAAAACACCAGAGAACCCAAACTGGTCTCCCCCTGCGGCATTACTGGGTAACCAGATGTTTGACGGTTAGCATTTCTACCCACAGATTCACTGCCTTAAGAATCTGGTCCCAGATGTTTTTGTACAGTATACTTCGGACTAAGTTATTTTAAAAATGTCTCTGTTCCCTATGAGTAAAGCCTACAATCATCTGTCAATAGCATGAAAGGGTTCTTTTTTGTGTGCATTTGCATTGTTTAATTAACTTTCTTCAATATACACAACATTCCTCATGCTGTGAGATATATGGGAGGTAAATCAGTACAAGATGGCAGTTCTTTGTCTCTCCTGGAAAGGCAAATTGCTTCTCTCAATTACAGTTTTTCTTCCTCGCTGGACCAATACACACAACCAAGAATTAACTTATTGCAGATGTAAACACCATTGTGCATCCCCGTGGGTTCTCTGCCCAAGTCCCAAGATTTTGGGTTTAGTCACCACCCAGGTACGGCATTGTCTCTCACCATCTAATCAAGGTAATAATTACAGGCAGTGGATCTGGAGCTAAGAAGAAGAAAAAGGCTTTTCAATCACTGCCTCTGCATTTCAATCGAAGCCCCATGCTGTACGACACTGGAGAACAAGGTGTAAATCAGCTTAAGAACATAGTTCTGCATTCAATGCGTTGTGGTTTACAGCTCCCAAATGACCTTCATCTATCTTCCTTAGCTGTAGAGGTGTATAATTGAACTAAAGAGAGGCTTGAATAATGAGGTTGAGAGTGGCAGCTCCGCTGCTGTTGCTTAATAGTGTACCAGCCTTGCACTTTGTTTTCTGATATGTAACAAAATACTGTAGTGGGTCCAATTCTTCAGAGTGACACTTGGTGATAGCCCCTCTTTTAAAATAGAAGAGAGCAGGGGGGTTGCAGGCAAAAAAACTATAAATCTTTGGCTGCAACTAGGCTCCCAAAAATACAATTATATGAACCATTTTCTATTCAATATCTCCTCACAAAAGCTCAGAGAGACAAATTGCAATTATCTGCTCTTCTTTCAGTCGTGGAATCTTTCTATTTTTTTAACTTTTCATCTTTCTTGTGAGATTCTCCTCTCAGCTCAGAGGAGTACAGTGTGACACTTTCGAGCAAGACTGCTGTACTGGGACCTTGCCGGAACGAGCAGAGATGAAGTCTCTGAGAGCAGCCTTTCAAGCGACAAGACCTTGTTTTCAGATCATACTTTTCCTATATTTATGGGTGCTGGAGTCATCCTTTCTCTCTGTTGGTGAGGTTAACGTTAGAGGGCTGCTTTCCAGCCCTTGTAACTCCTCCTTACCACCAGTTCATTACTGATAACTACACTGGAAAAAAGGTCTAGCAGCCCTGGATCAATGCAAGATGTCTCCCCACCCAAGCAGCTGTTAAAAACAAATGTTCCTCTTGTGGCATTTTCCTTGATTTCATGGACACTAAAGGCCTTATTCATGCATTTACAGCACCAATTAAGCAGTCAGTATGCTAACTGCCTCCCTGTGACACCAACAGTACCTCCAAGTCAGTACAAGATCTAAGCCTGACTGAGGGGCCCAGAGGAATCTGGAGCAGGGGCTCCCACACCTCACAGACGCGGCCCCAGAAGCAGCCAGCGTCCTCCGTGGACCCACCTGGTGGGAGCAGGGTGATGGAGGTGCCAGCTCTTGAGCCAGCGAGGGAAGCCGGAGAACAGAAGGAACGTCGGATGCAGCAACTGACTTCTGGAGAGGCATCTTCCCTGGCTGGGGAAGCGAGTTACAACCTACTTTGGTCATGTTTACATCTTGTGGGGAAAAAAACCACTCTTCACTCCCAAAATCACCTCTGCAAAACCCCAGGAAGTGCTGTGACAGTGTTCCCTCTAAAATCTTCATCCATCCACCTCACGTGTAACATATACAACAGAAAAATGACAAATTGTACTGCCTCCAGGCTTTTCACTTACATATTATTTTACTCTCCTCCCCTCCCACTTTTGGTGTTTGTCTACTTGACAGGGCAAGTTTATTCAGGGCTGTTGGGCTGGCATTTTTCTTTTGCGGTGTTTGCATAGACTGCAGGAGAGAAGCACTGCCTTTGAGAGCCCCGTAACTGAGCTCTTAGACAATCTGATTTCTCGTGGCATCAGCAGCAGCGAGGCAGAGATGGCCTTGGAAAACAGCAAGACTAAGTCCTGTTGTCCAGAATAATGCCAGGAGGTAAAAGTCATTATGGGTTTTTCAATGCAGCAACGTTTCCTAGAGTGAGAGGCATATACACTTGAGAAACACAGAGTCACAAGGAAAATAAACCACCGGCCATTTGGATATTCCATGGAAAAATCTGCCAGGCAAAATTGGACTTCAAAAACTAAAATAGATTTAATATATAAATGCCCCAGTCTGGCTTTGTAGAAGTCACCATTGATTCCTAAAATACACAGCTCTGAAAGGAAAAAAATTGGACTTATCAAATTCATGTTTTTCCTGGCTCTAGTATTTCAAGTTGCCATTCTACCCCGTGCTAAATACCTCCAAGAATATTAAGTGGTCGTCATGCCCCCGTAACTTCATTGTACCTTGTAGAAGCTAAGCGCCAGTTGGCTTCACTTGGCTCACATGTTAAATTTTTCTTTAAAATAAAGTAGTGGCACCAAAGGCTGCAGGTGTATGAAGTTGTACCGTATGAAGTTGTAAGTGAAGTACTGTAATACATAAATGTTTGGGAGATTAAGTAATAGTGAAGTAAAGACTTTAAGGGCAGTCTGATGCAAGTACTGACTTAAAAGAGTTGTTCTGCTTATTTTAATGGGCTTTTGTTTGCAAGCAAAGGTTGCCCAGTCTAGTCCTAAGTCTTATCTAAAACACAATTCTGAGCAAACTTCCCTCTTACTGAGGACCTGACTGACGTAACAGTTTTGTCAAGGATGAATTTTTCCCCTTCAGAAAGGGCAGCATCTCTGTGTTAAGTTTTAAATGCATTAAAGAAAGCTGAGAAAATACAGAATGGCAAGAGTTACAGCTTCCTCTTCACTGTAAGGCAAGTTGACCGACGCAGCAAAGGCTGGTATCTCATTTGTGATATGGGATGTGCCTTTGCCACAAATCTGAAAAATCTCATTAGAGAGAAAATAATAAAGGTGGTAACACTGCCCCTTGGGACTCTCAGCCTTTAAGTAAGTACAAGAAACCTGTCTAGAAAGAATAAGGTAGGAAGCATTCATGACTTTTTCAATTTCACACCTCCAGTACCTGCCTACATTGGTTAAACACAATACCGTACTCCAAGCCTGATGATCTCCTTGCATTTACTCTGACGACTGACTCTCCTTTATAGGAAAGCATTACTGGATATTATTTTTCAATACGCTAACACTGACACACCTGGTGCATCTGCCTGGGAATTATGGAGAAACTGTCACTTTTCTGCCTAATGGCTTATGTCACCGTAAAGAAGTGCAGAGGTAAACTTTATTTACCTTTGGATATCTGCTTGTGAGACAGATTCTGCTCTCAGCTCTTCCCATGTCAGTTTGCCACAACACCCTTGACTCCAGCTCGGTGGAGTTACTTTGGATTGACACCAGTTTACCTAAAGCACGGGCTATGCCTGTGGGCTGCTTCCCATCAGCCTACAGCCTGTGGAGGACTTCAGAAAATGAACAGAATAAAACCTCCCATCCCTTCCTCCATCACCACCACCACTTGTGACGATAGCCTGTAAATCTCGTAGATCACAGTGGGTTTCTCAAGATAACCTGTCCACACAAAAGCACTGGAAAGCTACTGGTAAATTTAGGCACACAGGGGAAGAAACACATTTGGTTCTGCGGGACTGTGCCTTGCACTCAAAAATAAGAGAGAAAGACTTTGGTATCCCCCCTCTCCCCCATGCAGAAGGACCTCAGCAGTTTCCAGAATCCCAAGCTTTGGAGATACTGAAATTACCCCAAATATGATGATACTGGGGAGGTTTCTGCTCTCTGAGATTACTAAATTACCGCCACTACCTTATTACACGTTAAGTTTTAGGACAGACTCTTAATTGGTCCAATTTACTACAGTTCCCTTGAACTCAGTGGAAAAACCTGAACATTTACAGAGGACATAACTTTTCCCTTTCCTGACAGAGGCAGAAGGACAGCATGCACAGAGAACCTGAATCATGAAATGAGAAAACACTTGAATTGGCAGAATCAAGGCGGGTATTTTACTGATCTGACTTTGGTCCTTGGGAAGTCTGTCCAGCTGCAGCAGGCTCAGAGGATGTGCTGCGCCCAGGGCAACAGGCTACTCTGTTTGCAGCCTGGCAATAACGATCTTTAGCCTTGATACAGCACCCACATTCAGCACTTCAGCTACACAGGTCACCTTAGTAGGTAAGACGGGAGGGAAAGGGGGCTTGAATTCTAGCAGGCAACATCCGCTGACTGCATAAAGCCATTTTGCAGCTGTTGCAAGCTGCGCAGACCCGTGAAATCTCAATCAGCAGACTCGCCCTGGCTGGTAGACAGCCGGGTCACTGTCACAGACACACACATCTTGTTTAGTTGCACCTCACGTGAAGATTTTTCATTGTAGAAGTGGCTAACAGAGGCTTGAGAAAGCTTTGTATACCCACACACGCGCTCCTTGTTTGTATAGGGAGAACACAGCAAGGGGAATTCTGGTTCTTGCTTTTTCCCTTGCACAGCCAGAGACATATAGGCCATGTCACTGCCCAGTGAGGACTTACAAGCAAGACATACAAAAGAAATGAAGTCATCTATATAAGCTGCAGCCAGGAACAGGAGGCACCTCCTATCACACCGCTCTTTGTGAACCAGCTTACCCTTCTCCGTTCTCACCTCCCGCGTTGCACATCACGGCGAGGTTCTCCTGAATGACTGAGCTGCTTTCGCTCAAACACAGCCTGACTGTGACACACAAGCAACTCCTGCCCACTCCAGCCAGGCCTGTCAAGGAGAGGGTGCCCGGTGGGGTCTGTCACTACAGCCTCCCCTCTCCCAGTTTTCTATTAAAAAGCCCACATCTACTCTTCATCTCTCCCTTCGGTCGGTATTTACACTGAGGCACAGAAGAGCATTCCTCTTCTGGACATCTCCCTCTCACTGGAAGAACCACCAGGATCCAAATGCGAAGCTTCCCATCCCCCCGTTAGCTGAACCCACTTTCCCTTCGTGAGCAGCGGTGTCCCTTTGAGAGGTGTCCTCGCCCGGGGCTGGAGCCAGGCACCAGGGACTCCCCACACACAGATGAGCTCCCCTCCTTTTTGAGGGTGCTCTCCATGCAGAGCACTTCAAACCACAGCCAAATAGAGTACAATATTATTATAAGCAGCCAATACTTCAATCAAAAACACCAAAATCTTGTCTCTATTTCCTGTGGAAAATCTCGTGATTTACTGCAAATAGCTACATAGGTTTGGGGCCACAAGGGATAATGAGGTCTAGTCATTTGAAATAACTAAAAACCTCTCTCCCCTGCAAGGTCATCTATGAAAAGTGCCACTGCCATTTGGCAAACTGATCAAGCTTTGCCAAATGCTGAATGCAGGCAACTTGTCAGTCAGTCTGTCTGTTTGTTTTTGGGGGATGGAGACTCTGACTTGAATAAGGAAGAAAAAACAGAAGAATTGTTATATCTTTCCCTAGGAATGCTTTGAAAATAAGTGCCTTTTGGTGCCTTTTGGGCCTTTCCAAAGGCAAACAAGTTGCTCCTGAAAGGAAGTACCGTAAGCACTCTCTGACGAGAACGTTTCAGCTGACTCCAAAGGCAGCACGAACTCCACCAAAGGCAAAGGATGCACAGCCCTCTCCGTCCCCTCTTCGCACCCGCCCCAGAAATACACCACTGGGCGCCTGGAGGCCAAAGAGACACGACCCCCCTCACTTCAGCACAGCCACCTTACAAAGCGGAGTGATTGACTGAGCGGGTGCTCTGGGCTCAAAACACACCATGGATTCATGACTGACGCATGAGTCATGTGCACGTGAACGGTATCTAGTCCTCTGAACATCCCAGGCTGGTGGAAATGTAGGGAAAAGGCAGATTCACACTTAAAACCATATTCTGTTGCTTACAACAGTAGATTTGGCAGGTCTGGTTAAACTAATATTCTTGCAAAACTGTTGTGTGGAGACTTATTGCAAAATGATTTATCTGGGAGATTACAAAAGCAAACCACAAAAATAAAAGCAGCTAGAATGGTGCTACAACATTAGGAAAGTCTGACTTACCAAGTCAGCTCCTGAATCGCTGCTAAATTCAGGAATTGGTAGAATCTCTACAGTTTTACTTAAAATCCTTTTCTTGTTTGAAAAATCCATAGGAATAGAAAAGTCCCGTGTGCAAATTTCTCAGAGTTTCTGCTTTCACTAAAACTTCTAAATAATGCTTGATTTCCAAATCACCTTTCCCTCTCCACAACATACTTGCAAATTGAACCCAAAGTCCATGGGATCTTCTTGGGAAGCACTACCACGTAAGCTAAAGCTGCTCGCAGCACTTGGCAGTGTCTTAAGCTGTGCACTTAATTATAGAAGAGAGAAAAAAATGACTTTGCATAATGTAGGCGAGAGAGTCACATAGCTCTGCATTTCATTCTGATTATAGAAAAATGAGAAATCTGCATAGCTTAAGTGAGGACAGCATAGAGTCCTAATTGTGCTACTTGGGTATTAAGCTGGACCAACTCCATGCTAAACTGGCTGTCTTAAGTCCCTGTTTGTTAGCCACCCTCCTTCTTTTCCTCCTCCTGTAATTTGAAGACCTAAGCGATAACCTTGGAGCATCCACATACAGTTAAACATAATTTCTAAAGAGAGAAAGGACTGAGAAGGGATTTAAATAATTATTGAGCCCAATTCTTCATTTCATCTTAAAGAGACACTGATCAATTTACTATTTTTTGAATGGATAATTATAGTTCTACGGTGAAGACTTCCAGAGCACTCATAAACATAGCACTAAACCCCCCCAAAACATCCATAATCTTTAAATATTTTCTTATTTCCTTTAATGCAGTTTTTCTGCAATCAATTCCACTGAAATCTTCTGTTAAGCCCAGCAATGCACTAACAGGCCCTGCTGATGATATTTTCCCACCAACCAGTTTTAGGAAAGAGAGGACAGAGCAGTTCTCAGGAATCAACAGTGACCTGTCTTTGCTCAGTGCAGATCAAAAGCAAGTCCACCAGAATCAGGGGTATAAATTTCTAATTTATACGCTGGTATAAATTAGAAGAGTAAAGGTCAAAGATTATGAAAAGGTGAAAGTTATCAATTAACTCTCAGTGAGTGATTATTTGTATTACAGTAGTCCTTAGAGGCCAATGGAGACAGAGCATTCCGTGTGATAAAAATCACACATTAAGAAAACTGCCGATTCAAAGAGCTTAAATGAATTCACCATTATCAGGATTATCCTGTCTGCACTTCTATCAAATTAAAACTTCAGCAGTTGTGCGGCTTTGTTTATATTTTCTGAGTATTTTCTCTTTTTTTAAAAAATATGGACAGTTGTCGCGTAAGAAAAGGTTTGCCCCTAGTTCCAGCGTGTCTGTGCTCCACCGCGCCCCAGCTCCCAGCAGCGAGCAGACTAGTGCAGACCCCAAAAGGAAACCATTTTGTCACAGTTATCTAAGAGCTTTCCAGCTGATGTTCACCCTGCCATAGGTAGCTGCTGCGACACAGAGGAAGTCCATTTGCATCATTGCTTTTTCTAAGAAATATTAAGATTCAGAGAGTAATGTCATACTGTTACGAAAAACAACATGTAATATTAGTGTTATCGCGGGAAGCCAAAGAGGAACGCTCCTAACTGAGTATGAACACAGCCTTTGTAGAACGTCACCCAGATTTTTGATTCTTATCCACGCTGCTGGTTAGACATCAGTAACATTTCTGAGGCGGTGCGCAGTGTACAATGTAAGGGTTGAAAGTAAGCAAACAACTCTACGGAGTAGGCTTTCAATACCAATGATAAAATGTGCAAACATTTTATTCAGCAGACAAGTTTGTGAAGAGGCTGCCACATACATTTGTCAATTGTTAAAATTTCTCACTTAACAGTTCTGCCTCTCTCAAGTTAATATTTTCCCAGAGCAGAGACTGAAAGAATTTAATGATCACAGCGTCCTTTAGATCTTCTGAGCAAACCAAAATTCTTGCCAGGTAATTGGCATCAGACCCTGTTTACCAAATGCTCTTCAGAATATAACCAATAAATGATTAACAAGGAACTTCTCAAGTCACTTTCCAGATGTTGTTTATCGAGACATCCTTGCTCTGCAATGACAAATGGGCCAGAAATAAGCAATGCACAGCTCGGCAAGATCCTGCCACTCAGCAGAATATCTCCAAGGCTGAATAATTTGGGTGAACACCACTGTACAGAGGTTAAATCTACTTTCCTTTATATCAACGGAAATGTGTCCCCGCTGGTAGTCGTTAGGTTTGAAGAACCAAACACTTGTATTTTCTCAAAACAGGTAGAAACAACAAGGCTTCAGCGCAAGAGCAAAGGGTAACACTTCAGTAGCTCTTATACTGTTTCATGTGCCTAATGCTTTATTCTCTTTTTGCTGTAGAGGAAATCTTAAGATAGCCGCAAAGTTTGCTAGAATGAGCTGGGAAAAGTTACACTAATAACCAAAGTGGGAGGGAGGCTATTTTTTCCATTCTTTTGCACCTCATTACACTCCTAAAAATAATAGTGTTGCTGTAACGATAATTCCAATACAAAGCAATTTATATGGGACAAAGCTGCATACATACCGCACTGACGTGAGGATGACTATTACCAGGAGTTGGAGGGACCCAAGTGACCACTAAAACCAGCAACAGTTGGTACAGTTAAAATGTCAAAATTCATGGCAAGGGCCATACTGGATTAGCACGTATACATGTACAGCACACGACTGTAACTATTCCGTATACACGCAGGGTGACAGAGCTCTAACCTCAGAACTACTGTGATGAAAATTTTGAAATCAATAAACAATTTTTTTCTCAGGCTAACAAATGGGATGGGATAAAAAAAAATAGACTGCATATGTACGGATAAAATAAACGTTAGCGGACCTGGAATAATAAAACTATAATTGGAACTGGTCTAGGGCGAAGAAAAAAAAAAAGGCACGTTTTAGTGACCAGATCTGTAGGTACAGTGTTGCATTAAGATAAGATGTTGAAATCTACCAGCTGGTTTTGCAAAATTTAAATCTCAGAAGCCTGAAATCCTACAGAAATTTGCATATTTTTCAGTACCTTATGTTAAAATCTATAAAGATTCAGGCACATTTGAATAAGAGACAAAAAGAAGGATAATAGGACCTGTCTGGTTTGGGATTCAATCAAAACCTGGGACCCTCCCTTCAACTGGGACATGATTCACTACTCTGCATCAGACAAATAACAGTAACAGTTCCTGAGATAATGGGTGTGTATCGGCAGCCAGAAAACAGGAGGGAATAGCAACATAGCATAGCAAAAAAGAGCCTCTTCCTTCCCCTCTCCCACACCCCCAGTACTAATGCGTTGTGCATGACAACAGACGTCCCTTTCCAACCATTTCAAGTGACCTCACTCTGATTTTGTCCCCTGTTTCAAATCCCTGTGACCCTATAGTAACAAATAAGACTTGGGGATGGGAGCGGCTGGAGCGGCAGGCGAGCCGGTACATTCCCGCTTACCCAGGTGCACCGTTATTTGACTTCTGTTCTCCGTGGTTTCAGCCATATAGTGGCAGTTCCCCACCAATTTCACTGGCACTCTCTAGCCCCAGAGGATTTAGGATTTAGTTCTGCTAATCTCGGGATCCCATATAACATTAGATATTTAGGCTGTGATCTCAGGCAAGGATTTGTCCCTAGAGTCATATTAGATTACTAAGCTGCTGGGAAACCAAATAATTAAGGAAATCCATAATGAGGGGTATTAGCTAGAGATGTATTCCATGCCACAAAAAACGACTGAAAGGCACAAAATAATCTTGTTTAAAAGGACAAAGAATTTCCTCCCAAGTGGCAAAATGGCCACGTCGGTCTGCAGCATCAGCTGGAAGCGGCTGCAGGTCACTGGGCGCAGAGCTGGGCGGTGAGGCCGACCGCCGGGGATGGCTGGACTGCACAGCTCAGCCGAGAGCCTGGTTTTCTGGGCTCAGAGGGGAGATGCTGGTAAATCCTCTGCTGCCCAGATTGGAACTGGGTAAACTTTATTTATCTGCATTCATTCCCAGCTACACCACGCTCCTGCTGTAATAGCAGTGTCAGCTTGCAGATAGACAGTGAACGTAAGGAGGCATCACCCTCTTCAAATTTGAGTAATTCAAAGACCTGTCCAGCGGCTGCCCATCCAAGTATACACACCAAAAAAAATTAAACTCCAGTCCCGTCTCTGCTCTACCACCGGCTGCAGATTTTTTCTCATTCATGCTAGTCCTAAGAGGCACTTGCAGGATCCTGTATGGAGAAGGGGCCCTCCTTTCTCTTTTCACTCCTGCTAACAGGCCCCAGGCATAGCCAAGGTCTCCCAGCACATTATTTATCTGGTGACCTCTAGATGCTGGCGTTTGATAGGTGATGATTTCACTTCAAAGCAGTTAATTGATAAATCAGTTCAGCTTCTTTCCGAATCAGGTACTGACACAACAGCACACTGCAGAAGGGCCTGAAAGAACTGTGCGATAATATATTGATTATAAACAACCCAAGAGCCATTGTCAAAAGCAGCAGGCATTGTTCTTCCCAAAAATCAAATCCATACTTTAACGATCTGTTTTCCCTCATTAAACACTTGAAAGGCTTTCTTAGCAGCACTTCTTACTACACGGATGTCCTATTTCATTTTGGCACATACAACGTGCTCCTGTCATTCTCTTCATTGTATAGTAGCTTGTTTTGTTTACTGTAAGACGGAGATGTTATTTTATGTCATGTCTTCTCCTTTGTAGTGCTCATTTACAAGTAGAAAAAATCCATGTACATCTTTGTCTCATCTGTCTTTAGCAACAAAATGAACCAAACAATACGTCTGAGCAGCAAAAGGAAAGTCCCACCAGAAAGAAACTGGGGAAAACAGCAGAATTTGCTTGAAAAATATTTGGGCTATTCTGTTCTGATTTTTCTTTTGAGGTTCACATGACTCACATCTTTGACGGAAAGGTAATGATTGCAAACAAGCATGCAAGCAGATGTGATCCAAGCAGATCACTTTACTTTGATGTGTTCTCTTAAGCTTATTTTCAGCAACATCGCTTGAAAATGACACTTTGGAAATGTTGACAAAGCAGGTTTCACTTCTTGCCTCACCTAGGACTAGTCATTTCACCTCTGAATAGCTTCATGACCTTTTGAGGGGACTTCAGTTTTACTTACTAACTCTTTGAATCTACAATGGAAAGTTATTTTCTCTGTAGAAACAGATCGGTGGCAATAAGGTTCTGGGTTCTGCCTGGGAAAGGTAAGCGGATTCGGCGTTAACAAAACATTAATTCCAGTATCAGACAGGACACCTCTCTCTTCCTGCCTACAACTGTTTAGTGTTGAAATTCAGGCATCACCATAAGCAAAAAATCCTTTCTCCCTGGGAGAAGCCCGAGTCATGCTGGGCTGCAGAAGACAGAGCTGGATGCATCTCAGCACTGTGGACCACTTGTCATTTCCACAAGAACTATGGCTGACTTCAGTTAAAAGCTGTATTGTGAATAGCTTGGACAGCTATAGTAGCCAACACTGACAAGAGAATTTGGTTGATACAGCTGCAGGATGTTTAATATAAACTTGAGCTGCTGCCACCTAATTACCCCTTGTGTATTTCTTGTTTAATGCTCTTAGGATCAAGGGCTATTCCCCAGAGCTCCTGCTGAGATGCAGCCTCCCAAACGTTTTTGAAGTATGCACATGTTGAAACTTGGTACCCACAACCTTACGGATGGAACGGGCTGAAAAAGTACTTTGTCAGCACGAGACATTATTGACCCTTACAACATATCATGCTATTTTATGGTGAAACAAAAAAATATGCTAATTGGGAAACGTATATAGCGCAGTCAATAGAGTTACGATAGAGTTACATCAGTATAACCAAGATCATGGTCTGGTCCATTATTACTAATTATTTCCAGTAAGATTGGTTTGTCTGTACGAATACATTACCGAACACAGCTTCCGATTTGCCCTGACTTTATGTGCAGTGCACACAGCTAGGTCTGGCAGAGAAGCACAGATATAAACAGAAAGGCTGAATGAGAGCCTGGGAGCTTCTGGCTCTGCTACCCGTTCAGCGTAGAGCCACATGGAAATAGTGTAACAGTCTTTGCTTATGGATTCAAAGGCTTTTCCTCCCCGTATATGAAGCACAAAGACTTTGAATTCTTTTCAACCACTCCCACAGCTGTTTCAGAAGGGAATTAGGTAATGTTTGTAGGGATCTTTGAAAACAAAGCCCTGCATAGGTGCTAAGTGCTATCTTTATTAGTTTCATAGGCAGGTCTGCAGTAGAAAAGCCCTAATAATTTTATTGTGCATTCCTGCACGTTAACTCTTTACTCCCGTTTTTTTCCTCACGGTAACATAGCTGTTCACACTGCCCTTGTATTCACTGACTTTCCTCAAATAGCTGAACAAACAAAGTGGCAGTGTTTGCCACGGTGCTGAACCCCGCGGGTTTACAACCTACAAGTGGGCTGGCAACACTGCCTTGAAATGATTCGCTTTCCACAAACGCCCCAGAGAACAGATTAAGTCAGAAGAAAGGAAAACTGAAAACCAACATCCGTTAGTGCTTTTTTTATTTCGAAAGTGTTTGAGAGAGTGAGTGGAAGGAAGGAGTCTAAAGCTCCCAAACTACACTTTAAAGTATTTTACTTAAGTGTCAAGGACCAAAGCCCAAATGTCAGCTCTTCAGGGCTTTTTTCATGAATCACTGCAAATAGAGCCTGAGACAAGAAGGGGAAGAGAGTAAAGAGATGTTAGGAAAATTCTCACGAGGTTCGCACTGCTTTTCTCTCTTTTCATGATTTATACACATACCAGAGCATGCTTTTAAAATAGTTCTGATTCGGTGCACTATTTGCAATACTGTTCTGCTTATTATTATAATTAACCAGTAACTCCTTCTCTTGGAATTTGCCTCAACTCTCCAGTCTTAGGAGTCAACTACATGGATATTTCCTAATAGCTTGTTGCTAACAGCTGGAAAGTGCTCTACCTGATGAGCTTCCCAATGCCACCTTGTGTTAAATAACTATTACTGGCTTCATTTTACCCTCATACATGCCAAAAACTGGAAACACTCAATCCTGCTGCCATTCTGATGTTAAGCAGTACTTCACCCAGGAAATAGATCTATTAAAATCAACATAAAAATAAAGTAAATCAGCACCACTGCTGGGATTTGGCTTTTTGGGTCACACAGGACGGAAAGCTATGCCAGGAATGAGGCCCCGCTAGCAATGGAGAATTCAAGTCTCTTCTCCCCAGGGAGCATGGACAGCTCTCCAGGTCTTCCAAAGAGCTCCTGTGGCCTAAAATACCAAGGACAGAGAGACTCTCAGCTCTGTTCCCATGACATGGAGTCATCAGTTCAGATGGGAGCGTGGTCCAGTGTTGCCAGCTCCTGCTCTCATCACTACATGGGGACACAGTTACTTAAAGTAACCTCACTACTGCAGAAGCAGGAGTTGGTTACCCACCAGAGCCCGTCCTCCAACACTTCCAAAAGGTAAGGCCAGCTTCAGTGCTTGTCCACATGCCACAAAATGTGCAAGGTGGTATTTAAAAGGTTTAACTTGGATCATGTTACAATTTAGAGAGTAAACAGAAAGAGGGAGAAGGAGAGGCAGAGGGAGAAAGGAAACACCACACTTCAGAAATGAAGATTTCAACATCAAATTGTAAGGTTGGCATAAAAAGACTAAAAAAAAAAAAAAAAAAAAAAACAAACCACCATCAAAACATGATAAATTATCAAAAAAGCTAATCAAATTCCCAGCAGTGGGCTAGAGTTGGCTTGTAACAAGCTACAAAGGCTTCTATTCAGTTAAAAAAGAAAATCTCTGTTACTATTTTACTTTGTATCTGCCTTATTTTGGCACATGTTGCTGGAAACTCAAACAGAACTCTGTAACCTAGATAGTAAATAATCTCCAGACTTTTCCTCAGGTCATGCAAATAATCTGTGTGCAATAAAAGTCAAAGGTACTTTTGTGAGAAGAGCACTTGATAAGATTTATTCAAACTGCACTTCCAGTTTCACATTCCTTTAAATTCTTCAGATTCAGTATTCTTTCAGCAATACCAGTTAGAGCTTCACTGCTTCGTGTGATGTAAAGCAGCATTATCAGCATTTAGAGAGAAACAGGAATTCTTTTTTAATATTCATTACTGGACGATTATCAGTCACATCATGTGTTCATTTGAACAGATCCATCTGTACGGTGTCTATAGGCACAAACACAACACTGAATGCAACTGTAGTATGTACCTTCTCTTCTACCCATCCTCCTTATGGCTTCCTGAGGGAGACAGCTATAGCTTTGCTGTAACATCACCTTCAGCTGTTCAAGTGTCAGACTGTGAGTTCACACTTGAGGAGTTTCCTTCAAGCTTCTTTAGCTCATTCGCCAATATTATCAACTACAGAGTGTAGGCACCCAGTTCAGGATTGAATCTCTCCTCTCTAACGCTGCACTTGAGAAATGCCTTGCCATAGCCTCTGGGACAGGACACGGCTCTGCTTTGTGACTGCACAGCAGAGGAAATATCCAGGATCCTGACTATGGCATTTCGATGCTACCCAGCTATGCCAATCCTGGTGATACTTTTGATAATGAAAAATCAGCAGAATTGAAGTTCTTTTGATGAAACAGCTTGTAGATAAATTCCAAAGTATATTCTCATAACTATAAACTAACCTCAATCTGCTAATCCCTGAGAAAACTATATTGCTGTTAGCCCCAAAGATACCAAGTTTTATACAGTGAACACAACCGTTACGGGAGGCAGGGGATATGAAGCATGTAAGAGGCTGTTCTGGCCACGCTCTGCCATCTCTCTCTTCAGCTCCAAACCAACCTATTTGGGCAGTCCCTGGGACAACCTCTGCCAGGGTCTGGAAGCAGAAGAGAGGGAGCCAGGAGTCCCACGGAGGCAGAGGCTCTGCATACACATTAGCGTGTGCACTACAGAGCTTTGAAAGAGAAGCAAAAAGGGAGCAGGGCCGCAGCTCTAAGCTGCTTCAGCAATCCAGTGAAGCTGGTCAATCAAAGACAGCAGAAAATACTACAAGCTAATGCATAGTAGCATGGTCTTCTCCACAGCAAGAAGCCTAAGGAGAGGCTGCACTACTCAGGACACAATTCTTCCTCTATCTTCACTGAGCATAATTTAGCTGTGAATGGCTGCAGCAGAATCTGTGGCTGAATTCCTGGCTCTCAGTGGGAGCTGCACCAGCACCGACACAGGGCTTTCATTCCCTCACTTGGACTTTTCCAGACTATCTCATCCCAGCAAAATTAAATTGCATAGAAAACAAAAGCCAGTAAAAACATTAAACACAGTAATTAGTCAATAGAACCAAGGGAGGAAACCATTTATTAGGAGAATTAAGTGAATGATTCACAATGAATAATTTATCTAGCAAATTTAGGTTTGGGTGTTTTTTTTTTTCCCCTGGCTGGGAGAGAATTCAGCTAACAGTTCTGCAAGCTGCCTTAACTCTGTGGTTTGGTCCCCAATAGTCAGCTGTTTAAACTAGTTGTGACTGAGCAAGAAGTCTAGCTTATACAGTGGGGCAGATGAAACTAAAATAAAGGTTCTTATGCACCTGAATTTAACCATTTACATTTATTTTGTAACACTTGCTTAGCACAGGTATTACTACCTCATGGCCACATTAAGCATGACATGCCAGCACTCCTCCCTTCCCCTTCTTTCATTCAGAAAATGACTCTGAAGCTCAGCAACCTTCATGCCAGATGAAAGACTGGAACCAAGGAAGAGTCATTATGATCTGCAATATTGAACACAAGGCACAAATAACTCCCACATAACAACACTATAGATTCCAACCCTTCCTTCATATTTCACTGCTCAAATGACAAATAAATGAACCTATCAGAGTTCCTAGGATGTATCATAAAGTGGAAATACTGCAGATAGAATAAATAAAACATTTTTATTGTAGTTAATAGCACCAGAGTGGCTAGAGTTACATTTTAATAAAAGTCTCCATTATTTAAATCAGTATCGGACTCGTGATGAGTGGGTCCCACCTTTCTTTTCTGCAGATAGAGCATTTCATCTCACATTCCCCATCTGAGGGGGTCGCAGCAGCTTTGCCCTACACTCAGCTTAAAGAGGGCCAAAGACGAGACAAAAGCTTCTGCAGGGTACAGCAGGGCTTCCCAAGCTGTAGGACCTGAACTACAGCCCATATGTAGAGCACTTCATCACGGTTTGCATCCCAGCAGAGCCAGGAGTGTGAGCCCCATAACCAGAGGTGAGAATTGCCACCACTGCTCCTCCGGACGGTAGGACCTGACCTTCACTGCTGACGGTGGCACATGGTACAAAAGCTGTTTGAACAAAGGGGAAAAACTACAGCAAGTCTGACCGGCCATACAGTGTCTGCAGAATTTACCCAGGTAAACACACGATTGTCCTAGGAGATGAGATTACAGAGAAAGGCAGAAAAGGATGAAGATTCCTCTAGCAAACACACTTTCCCCTTTGTAGGTACTGACAACTCCCTTCTGGTTATACACACAAAAAATCCCTTACATGCACAAATTTTGTAATAATCACGGCTGCTCTTTAGTAAGCACTCCCTTTTGACTGGCATGTCTGAAAGGCACATCAGCTTTCATATATGCTAAGCAATCCTTATCCTAATTAGTCTTTTTTTTTTTTCTATTCATAGATCAGATAACATTGAAAATACCTGCACACAAACTGAAAAGACATTTGAAGGTTTAGCCCTGCTCGTCCTCCTCCAACGGTGATAAACTGCAATACAGCATTTCATTAGGAGACTCAGTACATGTTGTGTATCAACAAAATGTTTCTGAAGTAGTAGAAATGTACAGCTTTTATATATTCCCACCTCATTTCAACAGAAATTTACTTCAGCTGAAAGCATGCCTGGTCTGAAGTCCTCAACCCATGGTGTGTACTTTTCAACCATGTCTTCATGTCAACACTCCAATGCCACAGGGCACAAGTGTATGGTTTGGCCAGACAAACTCAGTAAAATAAATTATTCCAGAGCAACGCTTACAAAGGTAAAGCCAGAGCAGCAACCACTGGAGTCTCCCCCAGTGGAAGGTCAGACTAGAGCGTCCTCTGCACACACGGGGCTTGGTGAGCTTTAAATAACAGAGATAGACAGTGATTCTGCAGCTACAGACCTGCTGCATCCAGCTTCTAAGGTTTTTTCTTTCAAACTAAAGGGACCTCTTTTTGATTACAAGGAAAGGCATGGTTAAAATGCAACAAAACACATCCGCGCAGCTGCACACGAGTCCAGCAGTCCAGGTCAGTCCTGTGGGAATGAATGTCATTTTCTACTTAGAACTGAAGTTTGAGCAAAAAGATTGCTTTTGATCTGGGGACTCAGAGCATCTTTTACCTTCTGAAATGCCACATGTTGACTTTGTACCTTTCCCTAGTGTGAATGTTGTTAAAGGCAGAGCAGAATTGTTGCCAGACCCTGTACCCATCACGGGATGTGTCAAAGAAGGATGACACTAGACACCCCCAAACTCTGTCCGAGGTTTTAAGATCTGCTTGAAAAATACTGGGAGAAGAGCAAAAGGGAAAGAGAGCAATAGACACTCTTTTCAAAGAAACCAGTCACTGCAGTTTCAGTGGGAGCACAAGGATCACTGTTTGGATAGCAGAGAAAGGGTAACCACTGCAGAAGAGGGAAAGGGAGATTTGCACTGCACTAATTCAGTTAGGAAAGGAGCCTGACATCACAGGGAGCCGAGCTGCGTGGTACTGAGCGCTATCTCCACATATGTGCCTAGCAAGCTGCTTCTAGCTGCGGGGTGCCCAATGCTCCTTGTCAGCT
This sequence comes from Aptenodytes patagonicus, assembly GCF_965638725.1. NCBI lineage: Eukaryota > Metazoa > Chordata > Aves > Sphenisciformes > Spheniscidae > Aptenodytes > Aptenodytes patagonicus. The sequence goes on from NC_134954.1 coordinate 3,243,957, forward strand.
GGATAAATCATAGGCCAAAAAGTGTACCAAAAATGCCCATCGATTCTACTGCCTTCCCAGGTATGGTTTACGCCAGATGAACATCAATGCCTTCACTTCAATGCTAGAACCTTTATAGCATGAGATGATTAATTTAAAACAGGCACGTAGAGCAAGATGCTTTTGTGGAGACAAAGCAAAATAGTTAGGCGATATCATCAGAGTCTTTTCTGCACCCTCCTCTTTACGCTAAAATGACAGTGCCTTGTTTTCATTTGGGTTTTAGCAGGAAGATTGCTGACACATACTGGTTATCCCACAATGAAATAAAAGTAAGCAAGGCTCCCATCCTAAAAATAACACTGATACTTGGAACAAGAAAGTTAATTATTTAATTTCCAATACTTGCTTTCAAAGCATTAAATGGTAAAAAAAATCCTTTACAGTCAATGCAAGAGGATGATACTCATGAGACCTGTTTTTTTTCCTCCAGTTCTGTGACAGGATTCCTTTTAGGCTCTGGGAAAGAAAAGTTTCTTATTCCCTTTGCGCCTCCAATTCTCGTAAAACATAAATCAACCCTTGGCACCCTTAACCCAATTAACATTAGACACAAAAATAAAAAATGCTAATGCTTTAAGGCAGTTCATAGGCAAGTTAATCATGGCTATTGCCCCCACTGCCTTCTAGAGACAAACGTACAGTTAGAGTTTATCAGTGCCCTGAGAATTAGATTTGTCCCATGCTCACAGCAGCATGATCATTGCCCTGCATTTTAGCTGTCTGCCAAATCATAGGCACTTTTTATTCTTCTATCTCGTTTTATTGTCGTGCTTGTTTTTTTGGTTTGGGCTTTGTTGTAGCGCCGTGTTTGCTGATCACCCACCAGCTTGCTGTCTGGGAGCGCATTGTTTGATTTAAGCATCTGTTGCTATTCAGAAGGGACCGAGGAGCGACACATGGCTGACAGGGTTCCTCCTCCAGGTACCGGCTCCCCAGGAGCCCAGCGTGCATGTGTCAGATAAGGGAGGAGCACAGGAGGCAGCCACTGCCGAAAGCCCCAGGCGTGGAGGCTGAGACCCACCGGATGGACACAGGCAAGAGAGGAGAGGGTATAAAGAAGCCGGGATGCGGGTGCGTGTTCTTGGCATCACCAGCAGGATGCTGGTAGACAAAGGGATTCTTCCCACCAGATTAAACTTGCAAATTTCCTACCTTGCAGGACTGGCATTGTAATTCAAACTCTGTGCCACTGAAAGTTAATGATTTACCACTCCTCACAACCCACACAAACTGACACCAGAGATTTGTGAGCAATTAATTGATAGCGCATTACAATCTGAGATAAGTAATAAGCACTTTTACTCACAAAGCTGCCAGCACGCATTGCATAGCTTCCTGATTTGGCCCAATCAGTGAAATATGCACTGAACTGCATCTGTAATAGCGTTATTCACCACCTAATTATCATTATTTGCATTTATGATAGGTTAAATGCAGTGAATGGGATCAGACACACAGGAAGCACTCAGCACTGGGGATACAGAAATAGTAAAAGAGAGATCTCACTTTTGGAAGGTGACATTGCCAAACAGAATAGGTCCAAAATTTGGCCTAAAATGCAATGGTGAAGACAATACAGCCAGAAAATGAAGCAATAAACCAAGGAATGCAATGCCTTGGGATGTTGGCATGCCTCTGGATTGAATCAAGAGATACAGGTGGAGAAACATGAAGCAGGCAAGCAAATGGAGCAACAGCCTAGATCTTAATATGCCACCCTTGACAGCAGCACCAATTCAAGGAGTTCCCACCTACCCTTGCCCAGTCCAATTGCTGCTCTCAGGTCTCCATGCAGCTCTCCTGTAAAAGATCAGGAATGAGTACTACAAACGCCATAACCTAGCAAGCATATCGTAAAACTTAAACTGTTCTTAGCTATCAGAGTAGTTAGAAAATTATAAAACATGCAGCTTGGGAATCCCCTTTCTAGGCCTGAAGGCTTGGCTGAGCAGTAGAGGTACAACAAAGAGCTTAGTGTTAGAGCAAGAAAGAGGGTTTTAAATGTGTTCCAGTCATTGCATGTATCCTATATTAAGCAATTTTGAAGAAAATACATAGAAAGTCCATGGAGCAGGGCCCCCTGCCAAAGGAAAATCCCAAATCACTAGGGCACAGAACAATTGTCACCCTTTGCCTACCCCTGTGCATTACAAATCGTCTCCTGCACACGTTAGTTTAAGGCGCTCGGGCCAAGGCTGAGGAGAGGGTGGGTGCAGCACTCCTTAGGCTCCTGGCTCCCCACGACCCACATCAGGAGACCTGCTGAAATGCACCTCAGCTCCCTCACTGCACCCACTCCTGGATTCCCCCTGAAGGAAACCAGGACATGCGAAGGGATGGATTTCGTCCCTACGTATGGCTGTGAGGATGTCTGTGGGGAGCAGGACTGCGAGGCACAGCATGGAGCCATCCGCAGGCACAGCCTCAGCCCCATTGCCCTGGGCTGGCCCAGGAAAACACACACAAACCCCTGAACGTGAAACGTGAGGTTCTGACTTCTCCCACCAAAAAGAGAGAAACAGTCATCCTCCTCGTCCTAGCTTTCTAGCCACTGGGCTGCTGTGCAAAAGGTCCATAGCTCCAACACGACTCTTTTGGAGAGAAACAAGGAGTGAGCCCAAGCAATTTCTGCAAGAAAAGGCTAAGGCAATTTCCTTCGTGGGCCGTAAATCCCAAGTAGAGAGAGGCACCTCCTGGCAGCACTGAGAAAAGCACCTGTATGTCCTGTCTCTCAAGAGCCCGACGCACCCTCTCCCTCATCCGTGTATTTATTTGGGGTTAGTGTTCACTCTGACCCCATGAAATCCATCCTGAAATGCCCAGACTCTCCCCCTTACTTCCCAGCACCTGGCTTGGAGCTGTGAAGTCCATCACTAGCCCCCGCTGCCTAATAGTCAGTGGCTCCCATACTGGTGGGTCTGAGAGCCAACCTCTCCGCCTCAGTTTCCAAGCAGAAAATAGGAGTGACTCTATTCCTATGTCTGAGCAGTTTTGTGGCTCAGATATATATTCAAAGACCATTGGCCATGCAGCTAGAGTAGTAATAAAAACTCTGCAGACACCAAGGGTAGCTGATAAAACATTTTCATAAAATGCAAAAAGACTTCAGCCCCAAACCTGCAGAAAGTCTTTGCAAACAGGCAGTTTCATCACAGGCTGAAATTGTTATGGAAAGGTCAAGTCAAGTTTCCACAAGAGAGCTCAAACAGGCAGGTAAGCAATGTTACGCTATACAGTGAGGACACGAGAGCATCCTTCACCCAGCAACACTAATGAGACAAACAAGCGAGTCCACTGGGCTGACCCCAGTGCACGGAAGCCGAGCCCTGGAACACATTGCCTTTCTGATCATCTTTCATTTAAAAGTTTACTAACTCAAGCAGGATTACTAGGACAGGGCCACAACACCTTGATACAGACTGCTTTTCATTTCTAGCTAGAGCCACAGCAATCTTCATGGTTCTAAGGTATCAATTATGCAGTTTCATACTAATTTGTTTTGCAGGAATTCTGCACTAATCTGCGTGTGCAAACTGAGCAAAATAAATGTCTTTAAATATCCTCTCACCACAGATTCTGCTTTAGTGGTCAAACCTGCCATAGAGTTGTCAAGAGAACGGTAAAAAACAGTGATAAATACTACAGCAGTACCAATTCATCCAGGCAACAGCCTTGATCCTACTTCAGCTCCAGCCAGTGATTATCGCCAATAATTTCACCGGCCCCAGCAACATCAAGCCATGTATTTCAATGGATAATCAGGTTCAAGGAGCTTTCCTGTGGATCTGGAGGCCAGGAAGCAGGACTAGACCTGACAATCAGGGAAAGAATTGTCATTACATGTTTTCAGAAAGCGAAGCTTACCAGTTATCGTTAAAGAACATGTATGTAACTCATTTTGTATTTTTACTTACAGAGGCAGTAAGAAAAAAGAAATCCAAAACCTAAACCAAAACACTGAATTTATTCCACTCTGGATAGTATAGACTGTTTTAAAATATATAATCAGCTGGTAAATTCTCTTCCCATCTTCACAGCAAATTCCATTCTTCCCAATAGCAGATAGCAGCAAAAACCCCAGGGAGGGTCTTCATTGTCATAACAGGTCCCTAAAGAAATCGCTACAGGAGAATAGCTACAGTTCATAGAATTGGCCACCATCTGCTAACGGCAGCATCTCACAGTGACGGACGTCCTTCTCATGCCAAGGTTTGAAGACGGGCAAGTTGCTGCTCTGTAGGCTGGCACACACCAATACCAACAGTGATGTAAAATCTGCAATCTCTGGTCTACCTTTGACTTTCAGGACTTCCTTTGATTCAGACATTCTTTCTCACAGCACTTTTATGCAGCTAATGATGATATGATTTTATAAATTTGAGATTGCCCACCTATCCAAACGTTTACAGTCTGCCTGTACTGCATTGTACTGGTACGTATGCGAAGCATTGGTCCTACCAGAGAGATACAGCTGTTGTCCCTTGGCGTGTTTACAATACTGTCCTAAGTAGTGGACCAACCTCTGAAGCAGCAAAACCCAAGCTATATGAACTCTGTCACGTTTTTCAGCATGACATGGTTTTCAGCATGTTAATTATTTCACTTTCAGGGATAATCATGCACATGTTGCAGTTTGCATCTGTGCCAAAGCAGACACCATCTCTCACATGAAAATTCCCATGGTGTGGAAGCTAGCGTACCCTCTGCTTCTCTTTTGGAAGGGAATTTACGTTCCTCCAGTGCAGACACTCTGCTTTCCTTCCATAAAATCCCTGTCTAAAGAGAAGCCAAAGGGAAAAAGGAAGAAACATCATAATTCTACTTTTTTTATTATACAAGAAGCCAGCTCTCCGGGATTACAGTCTAGCACTCAGCTCTATAATGAATTATTTATCCTAGGAAAACAAAAATGCTTTATTTAAGATGACAGAGAGCCTGTAAATGTGCTTCTTATATATGCATTCACTAATTAGATTAATTAAGCATGCATACACTTCTGAACAATCAGGCAGGTGGCAAATCACATTTAAGATGACTTATACGATTCATTCTATCATCCTCACATTTGACAAACGACATCCATTCCAGCATGAAACCAGGGCAGAAAATAGCCTATTATTTGCAATGTACAGTACCATTATTTTCACATTTTATTTACTTCTTTAAAGAAACTGTAAGACAAATAAACAGTTTCCAGCAGCTAATCCTCTTTCATATGAGCACCCAGAAACATAATTCGCTGTACTGCATTAAAACAACAAAACCTGGTAAAACTATTAATACCACAACTGAAACTGAAATCTGTGAGATAAAGGAACTCTGTTGCAAGGCTAAAGAACTATGCCGAAGCTTTTGCACAGAGTACTGTGAAACTTAGCTATTTCAACCTGCGGAGATTCACGGAACCTTTCATTTTCTCTTCAAGTAATAAAACAAAGGAAGGGTAATAGCTGGAGATTTCTTTACTGCTGCTTTAGACAGCTATGAGCACACTCAGAGGCCCCCAGGACACTTTGCAGCCTGGAGTGGCAGCCAGCCTAGAGAAGAGAAATTGCAGCCCACTGAAAAAGCACTGAACTCCTCTCTACTGCGTTTCAAGCCCTCAGAGATGCAAGCCCCGTGTGGGTGCCCCTGCACACCCTGCGCCAGGAGAAGAGGGGGCAGAGGCTGCACGTGGCAGCAGTAAGCTTTCCGCCGGCAGTGCTGCAGCCGGGATCCACCTTGTCTGCGCCAAGGCGAGTGCCACCCTCGGTCCAAGTCTCAGCGATGTTCCAGGCCCCCCACCTCCACAAGCGATCAGCCAAGTGACAAAGCCCAGCTCCGGCTTCGGCAAGCCCAAACCCTCAATGATGTCACCAACGACGGGGCCTGCAGCAGAAACCAGAGCGATGGTACCGGGAGCGCAAAGGTAACGTAAGCTCAGCAAGAACCGGAGTATAATCAACACTTCAACCGGTTATTTCCGCAAACCAAGGCAGGCGCAAAAAAAAAACCCCGAAACAGCCAAATCTGAATGGAAAGGATTTAACAGAGTCTTTCCTCAGCTTTATGAAGTTAAATGCTGAGGCTTTCACTACGAGCTAATGACTGGTTTGCACTACTCCTTTCTTTGTGCGCTCTGTCACTAATCAGGAGCAGTGAGCTACCTCAAAGCCTCATTACTAGCCAACAAAAAAAGCCAATGAATCCTCAAACAGAAGTTTTGCTGCAGTGGCATATTGCCATTTAGCTAGAGGGAGGCAGGAGAAAGCAAGTCAGCAGTGACATATTCTGTGCATCCAGCTGGGAGAGAAAGAAAACCCAAGTACAATACCGCATCTTATCGGAAGTAGTTAATCTGACATAACTTACTTAACAAAAATTACAGTCTATTAAAAAGGCATGTAAGCAATGCAGCTGAAAACAAGTCTACACGGGAATCAGCTAGCGTAATTATGGCTGGCTAAAAAATAAGAGAGACAGAAGAAAAAACTGCGCATAATTTACCAGCTGACAAATGTTAATGACAAATAGAAGAAAACAGGTCCTTGACAAAGAAGAAATAGTAGCTGCTCACTTTGTAGTTTCACTTCAGAACTCAAATATTTTTATCGGGGGCGGGGAGGCGGGGGGGAGACCATCTTGCATCTTTGCGAAACTAACAGATCAGCACAAAACGGGGAAGTCTCCGTGCCATGGGTTAGTCCTGGCTTTGGTTTAGTGCTGGTTACACACAGGTTGCGCATGAAGAAAATACATTTGTGTCTGCAACCTTGCAAAATTAATATTACTCTCCATCTCCTAACAAGATAATCACATGCGTTGTGTAACATTAAGCATATGAGCAGTCCTTCTGGAGCCACACTTTAAATTCAGGACACGCTGAGCTACTTTGCTGAGCTGGAGCCACGGGGAATGCCACAGGGATTATGCTGTATGTTTTCTGCAGACAGATAAGAGGGCTGTGAGGATTTAAACATTACATCCTGCTACCCGCAAATATCTCTCGTTACAGTGTGGGGAAAAAAAAGTCACTGTCATTTTCAGGTGTTACATTTTCGTTGCTTAGTTTTAGGATAATTTCATATATTGGAATCACAATGGAGCAATTCTAACACAGCAGCCTTCAGACGAGCACCTCAAGGATGGCCTGCCCAGAGGTTGGAGGTCCCGTGCTCCTTATTAAACTCTTTTTTTTCCCCTCACATTAAAGGCAGTCAACATTATTCACCGTAATGATGTAGCTGCCACACGAAAATTAATCCTGGATGGGGATCAAGGCCATGCATTTGCAAAAGGAAAAACTGTACCACAGTTGAAGATTCTCGGGCATTAGGCACTGTACAAGACTAGGGGTGGCTGACGGGCATCGAAGTAAGAGAGCAACTGATTTTATGGTATCAAAAACATGCAGGGTTATCTTGGGAAGGAGACATGCTAAAAAACAATCTCAGGCCAGGACTAACTAGCAGCTTGATTTTTAAAGGTATATTGGTGCCTAACAGGCAGCTAGTAGGATTTCTTGCATCATTAGGCCTCCAAATACCATGGCCTGAGGAAGCAAATATTCCGATTGTGATCTTGAATACTGTCCATGTGCTCAGCTCTGGAATGCCTCCGCAATTGGACTGTCACCTAGATGAACATATGCTTGGGGTAAATTTCCATTACGTTTTCATCTGGTGGATGCAAGTGATTTGATCATACTTTAAAAAAAAAAAAAAAAAGTGGGGGATGGAACATTGCCTAGATGGCAGTGATCAAGACCTAATTACCAGAACCTAATTTGTTATCTGAAAAAAAGAATCTAGTATGACAAGTAATTATTTTACACACTCACATGTTCACATGGTCTTTCAGGAGGCCAATTTTCCATAGCAGAAGGCAATCATTAGCAATACTGAAAACTGTTACTCATAATTGGGATTTGTTTAAAAGTGCCTTATTAGACACCTAAGTGCACTGTTCTGTTTATAGGAGACATCTTTTCAGGTAAGAGAAATCTTCATTAGGAAAGGAAGGGACAAAGGAAATAGGACTAAAAGCGGTATGAAACAAGCAGAAAGTCTGGAAATTAGTAGTAATCAGAACAGTCTTTTATGATACATAATTTGTAAGAGAACCGAAAACTATCAATGAAATTTCATAACTGGAAGGGGAGAACTAAAAAGGAAAATAGCTGAAAAACGGTCCAGATCTGGTACAAAGGGCAGCAATCCACAGAGAAAGAGGGGCAAGGGCTGCAAGGCAGACAACACCCAGCCCAGGATCAGAGCATGGTTGTGTCTACCCAAGCCCCGGGACAGGCAAACCAGCTCATATCCAGCTGTGTGCGCTCAGCCTTCGACCTCATGTAGCAGGGCTGTAATGGTGTGGGTTAAATCACTCAGCCTCATTCTTCAGAAAACTCACACCATTTCACACTACTAAATCGGGGGTTACAGAAAGCCCTGAGGATTCCCAGGGGTACTTCAGGCATCAGGAAAAAAACACATTGTCCAGTGTGATTTTACAGCATGATTCCCATCTACCCTGGCTAAAGAGCTGACCCTTTACTTTATATTTTCAAGAAAACAAAACACTGTATTATTGATCACTGAAAGGTATTTTAGAGGAATGAAATACCTGGTGACCACAAGAAGGTTTTTCTTGAACAAATGCTCCTCATGCATTGATTTGCCCAGCAAAGAATGGGGGAAGTAAGCACGGGAGGAGGTGGCACTAGATAGCTGGTACCATCCTCTTTACTGTCCTCTGCCTTGCCTTACTATTCTCATCCTGCCTCTTCAACATCTCTACCAAACACTGTAAAGTGTGTTTTGACAACCTCTGATAAACACAAGGAATGAAGTACAAGCATTACAAATATATGTCGGCACAACATGTGAAACAACATGTACGCAATAACCTTAGCAATTTTATTTAATATACTCTAGCTTTCAAATGTTGTTTCTCCAGCTTCCCTGAGCAAGCTGACTCCAGCATGAACACTGCAGGTTTCACTAGCTGGGATTTTTTTAAATTCCTCCCCCCCTCTCCTTTAGAGGTCAGTCTCTCAAGTAATAGCTTCTGCATTTTAGCTGTCAGCAATATTTCCTTTTCTTTTCTCCTGCTGCTCAGGTCAATCACCTTTTCCCACTGAGGTTGGAAAACCTGACTGCTCCTTTGCTTTCTAATTATAATCTCCAATTCATCTTCCTTCACTTTCATTCAATTCTTGAACCACGTTGGTCTTTTTCTTTCTTTCTCTGTCACTTGAATATGCTTTTTCCCTTGTCTCAAGAGTTTTTATGCAGCTAACCAGGATGATACATAACCAGTAACTAGCATTTAGTTCTGTTCATAAGATCCTAGTCCCTTCCTAAGTGTCACCCTGCAGTTTAAGCGCACACAGCTGCACATTTGTTATGTGGAGAGAGCTGCTAGCAATTTCAGCCTGTAGCAGAGGACCACACGTGTTGTGCCTTCCAAGTCTCGCTCCTTCTTTCCTAGCCTCCTAAAGCGACCACGGGTCCCACTTCTGAGACCCCACTCACCCCCGTGTCGACTGGCCAGAGGAGAGCCTGCCATTCCCCTCAGGGACGCTACCTGCCTTCACTGAGGAGCTGCCAAAAAACCAGAGCAAGGAGCCACCAGAGAAAATCAGGTAATGGTGCCCACAGCAGGGCCATACTGGGTCCTACAAGCCCAGGAAGCATCCTACCTTTTTATTACTGACACTGTAATAAGCAGTCTTGCAAGAGGGGTTTAAAAAGAAAGAAGATTCAAGAAACCTCAATACACAGCAGCTATCCATGCCAGAGGATTTAATGGTCTGATTTTTTTAATAACTTTATCAATATAGATGTGTATTAAAGCTTTCCTGGGTATATACTTTCCATCTCATGAAGCAAATTAGCCTTGGGAATTGCCAACAGACAAATAATTCTTTTTAATCCCTGTCTTTTCAAGTTCTCATTAGTTTTTATAAATAGCACAACCAAAACATCGGTGTTATTTAAGGGAATTTAATCTCTGAGTATTTCTCAAAGACATGTTACATTTAATCGACTGCATGCATCATATTTAGAGCTTTCCGATATTATTAGCTGGCTGGCCAGAGAACATTTACTAGAAAGACCCTATCAGAAATGGCAACACCACCCCCATGGCTGTCAGCTCAGGATGAATGTCAAGATTTCTCAGACGACTGTCACAAAGTGCTTCAAATCTCTTCAGCAGTCAGTTTTCAATCAGCTGGGTCAATTCAGACATTATGTGAGGGAGCTGTATTTTTAATGCGTATTGCCTGAAAAACGTTGGTTCTGAGGACTCGGTGGGAATGAAGATGGCTTTCGACATCGTAGATCTAGCCTGGGTACTCATCAGGACACACAGCAGCAATTTCCATCGCTTCCTTTTATGAACCCCGCAGCACCCACCACAGGGCATGCATCTTCTCCAGAGCACTGGAGGAGGAACGGCCTCTCCATACGTCTGTGCTGCTCCTCCTCTTTATCAGCCCGAACAACCTGGTCCCACCCGGGCCAGGAGGAAAGGGCAGCAACAGCATTCGCTTGAGAGGACAGTCAAGGAACGCCACGTCTCCATTCAGAGCTCTCCTCCTGGAGCCAGCTGTACCAAGCCAGAACTCACTTTTCAATCCGTTAGGGCCATTCTTTCCCCTCCTGACAATTAAAGCTAATATAAAGACTTTTATTAGCCCTTTGGAGCCAACAAGTCCAGAGATCTCAGTGTTACGACAAATACAAGATGCATTAGTGTGTCTATACGGATTTAAAGCAGTCAAAGAGGTCTCATGACTATCAGGAATCAGGAAACCTAGCCACAAGGGTTTCTTTAACCCTTTTTATTAAAACCCAAATTCTTTCCATGCTGCATTTTTCCAGTAAAGCAAGCAGAATACTGCCACCAAACGTGGCCATAAAATGGAAAAGAGTGAAAACAAATGACATTTCTCTTGTGGGTTCCCTTTCTGGACTATAGTTTTGCGCAAAGTCAAGTTCTCGTTAACACTCAAGAAGATTTGAAGTAACACCAGCTCGCACAGAGTGAGGGGAAATCAGAATTGATTCCATCAATTGTATTCATGAAATACTGTGTAACTAGACCTACAACTAAACAGTGAGTACAAACTTGCAACAAGAACAACATTCCTTTGGTAAGGCCTGAAACAAAAATAAAGGTACAGTATGCCAAAGACCAGAAACTCTAGAGAAAGCCCAGGAATGCACGTTTAAGTGAAAACTGGTGCACTGCATGGGGACACTGAAATAAAACAACACGGGGAGGTAATGATCCTAGTCCCAGTCAAGCCAGTAGTAATGTTCCCGATTATTTCAGTGGGAACAGGTTTCCACCCAAATTCTAAATGTTTCACACATGCTATATACGTGTATATTTAAAGAGCTCATTTTTGCCTGCCATCTTTCAATAGTATCTTAATTAATCAGAAACTTGCAACAGTTTCCTCGTCACAGAACAGAAAAGTATCAAAATACATGATAAATTGGTCATCACAAGTTATAGAAAAGAAGCAAAGAAGAAAGTCCAAGGCAGTGTCCAGAAGATCTGCTCACATAGCAAAGAAAACAGAGAAAACCACACCAAACCTCTGCTGAGTTTTTCTAGTAGGTTAATTCTGAATAATAATAGAGTTTCAAAATTAGGCCGTGCAGGCAGGTGTAATCATTATCAAGACTGATAGACTGTAAAGCACCAGCGTTCAAACCTTAATTTAAATCTCTGGTAGAACTCATATTCAAAGACATATTAGGTGGTCTCTGACTGCTCTGAACTTTCCATTATATAAAGCAGTCTACAAAATATTTTCCAGTAGACTGTTTGCTGTCTTAATTATACAGTGTGATATATATATCATTCGTAGTTCATTCTCCCCTTGGCGATTTTCCAGCAGTAAAATAATAAACCCGTTGTACGTTTTCAAGTCAATAAATAGCTCAAAAATAAAATAAAATAAAAATCTTTCACTTTAAAGGTCCATTTCTCCTCTTTTGTTTCTGTTTCTTAAAAAGAAAGCTTTTTAGTCTGATACAGGTTAAGTAAGAACCGAAATCAACAGTTTTAAGTCTATCAAATCTAAAAGAGAACATTCTCAGAGATTGTAAAATATGGGTTTGAGGGTTCGTGCTTAAAGCTGAAATTGTTTGGGTTCAAAGGACAGTGAATTCATTAAAGAAGCTACTAATAAAAATCATTCAGGCCTTTTATTTAGTTTTTAATATAAAAATTATTTGACATTTGCATTACAAGCTCCGACCTCCCTAAGGGAACAGTCATTTCTCCGTATATAGGGTATGCTCTCTGAAACACGGAAAGGTTATCGTGAAGGTAATCAATCACGCCAACGACCCAGCAGTCTTGTAAACAGTGAGCAAAACTGTTAGCTCCAGGTTCCCTGGCAGCTGCTTTTCGATTTGTGCAGTGTATAAATACATATGTATAATCAATATTGTGATTAAATTCCCACCCTCTAATACTACTGTAATTCCTGGCAGATTAATTCCTAAAGTACTGCACCTGGAAAGAGTACAAGATGTTATCGACAGCTCTGTACTTTTTAGGGCCATCAGAAAAATGCTGTCAATCACAATGGACTACTTGTGCCACTGTGATGGCTGGTTAGTGGCTCCATTACAGCTGTCAGGTGTTTACAGCTAGTTTTATTTCACACAGATGTTAGGGCTGATCAGAATAAAATTACCACAGTGATAGTATTAATGATAATGGAAAACCAGAAAACATCCCCCTTGCCATATGACTGAGGGCAGCCATGCTCCTATCGCCTGTGCTGCTGCTGCAGCCCTGCGCCCCCGTAATTCCTAGGGGAGGGAGGGAGGGAGGGAAGGAAGGGATGGGAAGGAAGGGAAGGGAGGGAAGGAAGGCTCCATGCCAGACAAAAAGCTTGCATAAGTGGCAGTTCACCCCGATTTTCAGGCATTTTCTCAGTCAATAGTTCATGGTCCTAGCTCTGCTTGACTTCAGTGGAGCTTTGTCAGGACATGCCTCACAGAAATGTCAGACTGTCTGCCAGCGTCAGTTCTTGGAGAAGCGAGGACAATTTGCTATCACACCATCACTACAAAGACAGAAAAGCCCACTCTTTCCAGTAACGTTTTTGTGAACCTGAAAGTATACACAAACCACACAAACGTAATTACTTAAAAACAAAAATATTTGTGACGCTATTCTAGGATGAGATAGCAAAGAACAGTAAAAGCAAGAAACATTTATCCTTCATGGAGGCAGCTGTTTTTATTTAAGAAAAAGCTTGTTTAAAAACCCCAAGAAGAAAACTCCTCAAAGGTTTTTCAGTCCTATATCTCAAAGTACCTAATAAAAAGAAAAATCACCATTCTTCATTTTACAGGTAAGTAAATAGAGGTGTAAAGAACTTATGAAGATCCAGCATAGAACTGGAGGAGAGCTGGGAATTAGAACTATTTCACAAGTCTAGTAAAATGCTTTTCCAAAACACAAGTGCACCAAGATTTTTAAAAAAAAAAAAAAAAAAAATTTAATCTACAGAATACTGTTAGACCTCTGTAAGGCTATCCTAATTCCATGCCTTCTCACATCCCTTAGAGCCTTCCTGTAAGTGATAACACTTATAGACCAACCTCAGCAGGTGAAACACATGCTGAACGAACCTAGGAATTTCTTCCAGTTTTTGTAACTGCATTCTGATTTCACAGGGTGTGAACGATTTGAAAGAACTTCCTCATGTTACATGAATTATTTACCACGGTAGTGCCACAGACTCAGTTCTTGAAGAGAAACTCCAACTTCTTCAGGTCACTGTCCTTAAATTACTTTTATCAAAAAAAAAAAAAAGAACTTAGACAATGAATGTAAGCTTATTTCACTAAAAGTCCCATTAATGCCAATGGGGCCACTGTGAAAATGCTGCAGGTTTTCCAAAAAGGTGCATAGATCACCGGACTCAACTCAGCTCTAGGATGCACCTGCACCTCTAGGCATTAGTAGGGCAATAAAGCCCCCAGTGACTAAAAATGCGCAATATACTGGAGCGGGAGAAAGCAGGCAGTGGTTCAAAGCTACACAAACACAGAATTTCCTCTCCCCCTCCTTCCTACACTGAGCTCACCTTTCTCATTCAACTCACAAGCAGCCTCCTCAGCTGAAGAAATCAAAGAACAGCACGACCATGGGTAATTTTCCACTGGGAGATTCAGAAAAGCAACTTGGTGAATCAGAAAAACCTGTGTATGTACTCCTTGCTCCTTTTTGTACCACACACACACACACACTTATTTTCAATTCAGCATTACCACAAGCATTATTTTAAGAAGTGCCTTTGAACTGAGCCATGCAATACATCTAGACAACAGAAGTGGAAAAAATGACTGTCCAAAGAGGCAGCAGAAAAGCAGGCCAGCTCTGCTTCCCTGCGGTTAACAGGCTCTCTGCACTGCATCGGCAGTGTCACAGTAAAGCTTACGGCTGGTTGGCACCCAGCTTTGGTCTGCGTTGAACAGGTTAGCACTGTTAAAGCTGGAAGAGCCAGCTTCGCTTTCCTTTATTCCAGGAAATTCATATTCATGAAGTGTCTTAGATTATTTACAGTGCTTATGTGGTCATTAGTAACAGACCTTTTCCCTGGTCAAAAGCAAGACTGTACCTGGTTACAAAAATGACAGAATACCTCATGCAGGCAACACCATTTTTAAAAACAACTTATTCTTTCAATAATTTTTCTCAGTTGGCTGGAAGAAAACCATCCCATAAGTAGCACCAGGAAAGAAACAAGAGGGTTCATCGAATGAAGGACTATCACCAACTTTTTTCCACATTCATGTCCAAACTGTACTAATTCATCAGGGATCAGCATCCTCCAAAAGAAAACTGCTCTGTAGCAAACGATCTATCTTCTGCCATCTTTATTCATTATCAGCGAGATCATGTTTCTCCCGATAACATCAATAGAAGACTCACATTCACAAGCACTAACAAAAGAGTAGATTCTTCTAAAGGCATCCAAAAGGGCAGAGGAACAGAGCGAACACACCTTTCACTACAGATGAGGCAAATAAAACACTCTGATGGCTGTAGCAGCTTCCTAACTCTCATCTCACCTGTGGCAATTGCACCTCAGAATAACTCAATTCCCTTCAGAGAAGGTGCTATAACGCATGTCAATATAAATGAGATCAGAAACACTGTGACATTGAACAACAAAACAGACTGGTGCCAACAACCACTTGGAATTAATTTTTTTTATTTACTTCTGGGAGTATTATTTTGCATCCCAGATAATCATTAAATAGCGTTTTACGTATTATCTTTTTTGAAGATTGTTATATAGCTTTATACCAAAAAAACAAGAAGGAAGGATAGCTAGACTGAAAATACCTCTGGAATTACTTTGAAAAATATTTTTTTATCTTTTCTGTATCACAAAAAAGATACTTTATTTTAAAGGGAGTGCATTCAAGTGATGAATCACTGTCCCAGCAGAGATTTTACAGTCCATGATTGAGTCATAAAGGAGAACAAAGCTGAGAACTGAGCCAGGGTAGCTGGTAGTTGAGAGGACTGGGACATAGGCAGCAGGCTGTGGGTGAAAACATACCAACACCACACAAAGGATAAAAGAACAATTATCAAGGCCAAACAGAGACATTCAACTCCGGCAGTCCAACCCCATGAGACCGAATATAAGCTTTTCTTTTTTTAAATGCTTCATTCTAATCTGATATTGACAAAGATTTTTATGTCCTCTGATGTTTCCTCTGAAAAAGCCTAATGCTCTTTCAAAATTAATGTTTCATGTTACATATCTCTATATTTTTCAGGAAACACAGAAATTTTACTTCTTCAAAAGCTTCACACAGGTTTTGTATTGTCCTAGATTTCAACTTTCCCATCGCTTGAGCAAAGACCATGCATAACAGACTTTTTTCCTGTTTGTTTAAGTGATGTTTTAAGAATTGAAGGTCTGCCTTCTTTTTTGAGGGGGGCTAAATTTTATATTTATGTCTTCTCAGCCCTAGGCCTTCTCATTACCCAATTTATTTTTCCACTCACTTCAAGCCATCAACCTATCTCTGCCATTAGCTCTGATTTATAACGCCAAGGAACATAATCCAATCATGAATCTTCCTTGGGAATGCTGTAGCGGCATGAGAAAAGAACTCCATTTAGTACTCTTCCTAGGGTAGAAAACATGAAGTTTCCAGAGCTATCAAAAACATGAGAGGCTCTTTTGTCTGATATTCCCATTCCAATCCTCGCAATGCATCAGCTCGGCAGAGAGGAGGCCCATCAAGCACTTACAGGTAGGGAGGAAAGGGATTTCCTGTCTCACAAAACTAAGATTTCAAAACACTCCTTTCCCACAACCGGATTTAACAGAGACCTTTCAAACCTTTTCCCAAAAGAAAAGAGAAAGACCAGTTCACCAAATTAGCTGAAAGCTAGGATGAGGGAGATCCAGAGTTCAAAATCCCAGCCCGAACCAGGCAGAGCAGGTCTCAGTTCTACAAGTCAGGCGAGCATCTCCCTTGGGTCATTCAGAGGTTTCTGTGCAGCTATCCTCTCTCAAATTTCCAACTTCAAATTAAGAAAGCTAACCATTTCCTATCTCTTACTGGGAGCAAATAATTTTAACAAATCACATTTTTTCCACCTAAACACCTCTTATTAAAATTCCACATCTTGTTTGTTGTCAGCCCGTGCTTTTGTCACATATTTCATAGGATTGCTATGGGGCGGGATACTCCATCTTTCGTTTTACAAAAATGCAGAGAAAGGCTGGAAAGCATTGCCCCACTAGACCCCAAAGCTTGCAAAATCAGGATTGCAAACAAAGAGAGCTGGATTTATTTATTAAGTCAACTTCACGATCTCACTGATGTTATTGCTTACTTTTTCCTGTCTTTATCGGTTGGCCACTTCTGCTGTAAATCGTCCAAACAGAGTGGAGGAGGGCTGTAAAATGATCTCAGGATTTATTACACTGCTTTTGCAGGGTAGGGTTCTGTGATGCAGAATACAGAAGATTCCTATGGAAACATGAGCCCTCTTTGGTCATTTTGATCTTTTCAGCTAAAACTTTCTGAAGTCACATAAGTGACACAGGAGCCTAACCCCATCAGCTTTCAGCGCAACTTGTGCCTAACCGGTAATGTTGCTTTTGAAAAGGGAGTTTAGAATAAAGATATGGTCAATGTTACATAAAAATATCAAGTACAGTTCACTTAGAAGTTGTTCGAAGAGTTTTGCAATGTAGTTTTATAGCCAGGAGCCACCATTTCAGTCTGAACAATTTGGCAATTTTATATAGGAAGTGTCCTATATTCCTGTGCAGTTTCACATTATGTTCTCCTGAATACCAGTGAAGATTCATCTTGGACACTGTAGTGCAATGAACAGCAAATTAATATATACTGATACGCCACTTGTCATAAAACGTCTTGCCAACAGTTCTCACACATTGTTTTGTCTAATCAATAAGAAGACTTATCTCTGACTTTCACATGAAAATGGAAGAGGGTGAACGCTTACCCATCTTGTAAAGCACAGTGCTCTTCTGAGAAATGTTTGGCAGATACTGCTTCTTACAGTAACACTTTGCTTTAATGGAACTTTAATGCTGAATTGACAGTGGAAGTCCCATAGAAATGTTCAAGGCATCCACATTAATGCTAAACAAAAGTCATTATGATTTTAGAGATATGCCAGCACAGAAATATCTAATCTGGCAGACTCCCTGTGAGCATGGGTGGGAGATGCTTGCTAACCTTTTGGAAAGGCTGTCAGCCTTTAGATGCAATGATCTCTTACAGGTACGCAGCACTTCCCTCACAAAAGTCCCCAACTCTCCTTACAGGCTGCTTCACATTTACTATTAAAATCAAAGTTACTCTCGGGTCATTGCTGGGGCGAAGGGGCAGCAGACAGGCAGGCAACAGGAACATGATACATAAACAGCACTGCTGGTAACAGAGACGTTTTGCCAAGGATGAGCTCTGTGAAGGCTCCTTCAGTAGCCTTAGAGCAGACAGAAGAGATCTTGCTGTTGCAAACTAATTGTTTCTCTTAAATGTGCATATGTTTGTCTTAAATACAGCATAAAATTTGCTGAGATTTGGGATGGGACTCAAACTTAATGAGTTTAAATCATGCACGGTTTGAGTCCCTTACTAGAACACAGAAACCCTGAGTCAGTTCCTGGATTTATTCCCCGCTCCTGCCTGCCTCCGCTTCCTCCCCCGAATGAGCTAGTCCTTGAGATTCCCTTACTGCGGCTTCCACTCCAGGGAGGGGGCACGTGTCTTCCCCAGATAAATAAAAAAATGTAACCGTACTTTCACAGCCTTGTACAGACAAGAGATGCATTAACATACTGGTATGCTTACTATAGCTGGAAAAAATATAAAGACCATTTTACAGGTGGTGAACTAAGCTACAAAGGCCAAGACTAGCGCCACTAACTGGTTATCTGTATTTTACATTTATATGCATTCTTCCTTCCCTTCCCTCCACGCGCACCTGCACATGCACAGAGAAGAAAATGGCTTCAGGAAGGACCAGACAAGCAGGTGGTTCTCTTGCTTGATATTTTCTCCTCCCAAAGTCAAAGGCAGATTTTCAAGAAGAGAAAGTGTAAATGCCTGCATCAGGCAAAAGTGAGGTCGTGCAGCTACTCAGGGGAATCCTGCCTTTGGAACAAAGATTAGGTTGGACCCTGAAGCAGGAAAGTTAATTTTCCTTCCAAAACTTGTCCTTTAAATGCTAAATGTGGTTAACCCTGACACCCATATTTATATCCAATTGCACTTTTAATCTCCTACTCTTTATTTAAAGTGCTCTGTCTTAAGCCAACCCTAAACAAACCATCAGTTTTCTAAGTAAGTCATGTGTAAAAATCACCAGTTGAAAGCAGAAAAGCTCCAGGTGCTTGGAGCGTATCAGCCTCATGTTTCAGCATGACTTCACAGGCAGAGAGTAGCCTGATGTGGGATTTCCCATCATTTGCCTGCCCCACAAAGCTTCTCCACTGAGGCTACTGGACATTTAGTGCTCAGATAAACATGGAAAAATAATCCCTACATTTCTTTCAGGCATGTTTCTGTGTTGAGAAAGAGAAAATTACTCAGAAAAGGCGGACATACGTAGCCCTCACTGCAACGCTATCTCTCATCATTGGCTACTATGATACTGGTAGGAAAATACTGCCAATTTTGAAGATTTGAGCAGCTTAATTAAACCGCTTCCATTTCAAATAATAAAGCTCAAAAGTAATTAATAAAAAGGATGTGGCAATCTCTGCAATAATATTTCATATTTACTGCTGGAGAAATAATCCCTTAAAAAGGTTAAATGGGCTCCAAAGGTGCAATAGAAAAGAATAAATTCTTAGGCAAGTTCAAATCCAGTTATGGGCTACAGAGCAGGTTCCAGGCAATGTCTGTAGGGCGAGACAGCTTCCTCATTTACAATAACTGCAGAGACAGTTTCTCCATCTGCAAAAGAGATAATGGTGTTGACCTTCTCTGTGCATTCCTGTGACATCTACTGATGAAAAAGATGCCATAATAAATAGACTTGCTTCTTAGACTATAATCCCGTGAAGTTTCTGTGCAACAGACCAACCAGAATATCATCTTTTTCCGTCCCAGCATACAGAGACTGTCCTTGAGAACAAGGCAAGGAATACAGAGAAGAAAACATCCTACTAGAGAATTTAGATATTCTTTGTTAAACAACAAATAGCGACTGGGAACCAAGTGACGGGGGTAGCTACCATCACTACCAGTGCTGAACCATCTCCATTTCCCTGAACAAGCCTGAAAGTGAACAGCAGCTCGTGATTCATAGTTTAAGCTGTCTATATAGTTAGCAAATGCTTAAATTTTAAAACTTACAGAGGAAGTTGGCTGTTCTTTTCTGCAACCACGGCAGCCCCCAGCAGGTAACATGAGAGCTGTGCCTCTTACTGGACAGATAAAAGCGCAGAGGCTAGAATATCATTATCCTTCATTTCACGAGTAGAAAACCACGGCAAAGATTATTAGAAACATCTCCCAAAAGCAAAGCACGCAGGCCTGGGGCACATCCGCTGCAGACCAAGGCCTCAGTTAGATTTGCCTTCAGCACAGGCCCAGAACTAGAAACTTCCTCATGAGCACAGAAGGACACGCTCTCAGGCATTTTATAACCTCTCTTTTTATAAACATTTTAAAAAATAGTTAAAATTTAGTTCTTTACTGAAAGGCACAAAGTGTCTTGCATCAGGGATTGACCATTAAAGTGCTGACTACTTTACAGACATCACGACTGACTCAATTTTTCGAAGCAGCCCACAGATATGGATTTAAAGGCTATCAGACCTTTATTGTGATTAAAAGGTGAAGCCACAAAGCAAGTTAAGAGCCTAGGAAATAAATCACAGGGCTCATTTAAAACAGGCATGAAACAGTTCTAACGTATTTGCAAACACACAGAGATAAGATCTGCCAAATTGTCTCACTGACAGCACAATCTTCCTTTGCCTCACTACTTTGGTGGAAAGTTGAAGCACCCAGTGAAGGGACCAAAACACTCTCTTCACCCAAAGAACAGGAACACCACTGACAGCAGTGGGGCAAGTGTTCCCACACGGCCCCGTCGGTATACGCTTTGGCTGTGAACTGTAAGGGATCAGCACTTCTAAAGCAGGGAAACTAACCCATTCTTCATGCCTCTCCCAAGCCACAGTATCCTTTTTCTGGGGCCACCAGGAGTGGAGTCTCACAAGTCACTTTTCATTATGCCCACCTAATGCAGTTGCAGTATGTGATGCATTTCTATTAGAAATGTAGGGCATTTGGATACTGTAAGCCCAGCTAAATTTACCTACTGGAAGCTGCACTATTAAATTAACAGGAAACGATCCCCAAAAAACACTTTATTTTTGCTGTGTCTTATTCCAGTCTGTAAGATTTCTTCCCTTAATTTCAAATAGAGGGGGTCTAGGCTCCTAAGGAGAAAATTTATTTGCTAAGAACCCGATTTCGACAGCTTTTCAAGACATGAGAAAAAAAGCCAATAGCAGAGAAGATGGAAAGGAAAGGCAGGCAAGCAGGCAAGTTAGCATATTTGGAATAGTATTATCCCAAACCACAGTTCTTACATTACAGTATTGCATGAATCCCATCCAGCCTCAGTGCATTATTAGGCCTGAATTTGATAGCTTAATAGCAGAGATTACAAAAAGTCACACATAAAACCAGCAGTTGGAAAGTACAGAAATTCATATATAGTCATTCCTTTCTAGCATTAGCTACATTCTTGCGGAAGGTAATGTTCAATCTGCCAGGAGAAGGTCAAGACCACACAAAGAAAATAAATCATGGCATCGCTATGTGGACCTGTCTAAAGGTTAAGGATCTAAAGGACAAGCAGATACTCTAAAATATAAACAGCCCCTAGGGGATAATTGCTTAACCAACTCCATTTGAGCAGTCCTGAACAGATGGTTTAGTAGGTATATCGACTATTGCTGCGTTTTGTGAAACTATTTATTACCCACTGAGACTGGGAACAAATGATACTGTAGACACGTAGCTGGTTATCTCTCTAATCCTGTGTATCCTCGCAATATCTAGTGACCCAGAAATACATTCCCAGAAGTACCATCTCTCTCAAGCAGTAACTACGTAAAGTAACATCAGATAACGTCCTGTAGGTATAAAGCCTGAATAGATTAAGCACGAAACAGGTTGTTTGGCTGAATTTTCTAGCCACTGTAAATTATAGTGACTGCTGTACAGTTAAATGCACCTGAGATAATACTGAAGCTGCTGGAAGTATATAAAAGACTCATCAAGTTTATGCTTGGCTATGAATGCAGGGCCCGTGGCTGCTCAGCTATTGGCCCAAGTTTCTTCAACAACGAACACTTTTCCACTTCTTCCAGGCATCACACATATCGATGCGGTATATTTTACCTAAACTTCTTCCAGTTCAAACTAGGAACAGGCTCGCAATAGGCTCACACCAGTTTATTCAGGGTGAGCGTGACCATGGTGAAAGTGCAAGGGAGAGAAGGCTAAGCTCTCCCTGCTGATCCCAGGAAGGGACCAGGGAGTCAAACAGGACTCCTGCCTGCACAGGCGGCCAAAGCCAGGTTTATGCATCACTAACTTCCCACCCTGTTACAACAATGGTGAGTAATAAGCTGGGTTACACTTCTGTCCACAGCGTACCAAGCAATGATGCTTGAAATAAATCAGCAATTTAGGATGTGTAGTAGCTGTGCCGGGTACAAGCTCAGAAGCTGTCGGCTCAGAGAACTCTTACTGGGACAATGACTTTTCAGTAGCTATCAAAAAAAAAAAAAATCTTGTAGAAATGTCCTGCAGTTCAGCCCTACAATATTTTCTCTAGGATCAAATCTCTTAGAATTACTAATTCCTATGAAACGCCTACCATATGCAGTTTTGCTCCTTTTTATCTGTGCTTCAGGTTTGCAAAACAAGTGCACCAAAGATCACCCCTCCCCAGCACAGCCACGAGCGATACTTTACCTCCTCTCTGTCATACGGCTGGCTTTCCCAAGGGAAAATTTTGACCCAATAAAATCTGAGAGTTTGACATTTGGTTGGGACTTTTGGACATCTGGCCTGCACAAGGGTCTGCCACAGAGCTAGAAAGCTCAGCCATTTCTACAGCGTACACACAGATCAACTGCACACAGCACACGCAGTACACCGGAGCCCGTCCAGAAGCAGTGGATTTACTGTGCATGTGCTAGACAGACGATTCACGTGAATGCAGCGACCTGACATGTCCCAAAACCATCGCATTCATAGTACACGTGTTGACCATATGTGTAGTGTGTGACAGTGAGACCACTGCTCCCTGAAAAGGTCAGGTCTACTACGAATGAGCTATACAGCACATATACAGAAATACCTGGACACAGCAGCGCCGGCCTTCCTCCTCGCCCATCCGTCATTCCAAGCTGGAAGTTAGTCAGAGATATGTGTTGGTGATGGCAAAAAGAGCCATAAGGTGCAGAGGAACGATAACAAGCTGCAGTCGCTTAACCCGTGAGTCACCGGATCAAGTCACCACAGAGCTAACCTGACTGTCATTTCCTCCAGAGACAGGGTTTGCTGCTAACTGCAGCTTTTGCACTGACAACAGACCCAGCCCTGCAAGCAACCCTCCAAATTCCCCTGAAAGCCCAAGGAGCAAGCAGTGGAGCCTCCTCTTAATAAAAGGGAAGCAGTAATTCTGGCCCTTTCCCTGCCTATTTGACCAGTTACTTAGCTTAATCGGGGGAACATCACACCTTGGCATGTCAAAGCATCACTGCAGGGGGCAGGGGAGGAATGAGCAGAACAGTGAGGGCCAAAGAAGAGAAACTGGTCAGACATTAGTTTGGATTACCAGGAGAGAGAAAATAATTCACAGCTGGAGTACGAAATAGGGTGTCTTCAAAAAGCATCCACGTTATCAATGGAAGATGAAGAGATACGTAGTTTATTTTATCAGCTAGAGCAAACAGCACTGAGAAAGAAGATCCCATTGAGTATTTGGGCTCCTTGGTTTCAGATTCTGGGCAGGTACTAAGCACAAAATATTCAAAGCTCATGGTTTAGGTCTCAAAGGGCTGGGTCACATACTTAGGTCTTGAATTGAGAAACTGTGCTCACATGGCCTGCGATCAGCGTCTTATACAGAGGGAATTTTACCATTCCTGCCCGTTTATCAGCTTCCCCCATAAACAGACTTTCCTTTTTCTTTTCTAAGCCTACGCAAGAAAATGGTTGCTAAAAAAGAATTCAGAACCCTGACAATTTGGACAATCTTCCACTAATCTTCCCTTCAGGGTGCCCACAATCCTTTAAAGCGTGACAAACTGACAGAGGGAGCTCCTTTATAGTCGCTGGGCTCTATATCTTTATAAACTGGGCTCTTCTGTATGCAGCAGAAAACCCAGGAAGGCAGACACTGTACAAAGGAAGGTGGAAACAGGCATTTTTAAGAGTGCTTGAGGGGCCACCAGATGAAAGGAAAAGATCTAGGCACAATAATATGATTCTTTAGGTACAGAGGGAAAAAAAGCTACTGTAACCCTGTTGGAGAAGAATCCCACAATGCCTGCTAATCTGCCTACCAAGGGTTACATGACACTAAAAAAAAAAAAAAATTTTGGAAGGCACTCAAAGCAAAAACTCAGCTTACCAGAGAGCACAGCCCTGCCCTCATCACTTTTCTGCTATTTTAGATGTTACTTGTAATACAGCCAAACTGATATGCCCTTGACACGTGTAGAATGTTACAGCTCCAGGCAGCTTTTGGTTAAGTGGGGTTGAGAAAATTGTATGTCTGTGTGTGTAACAACAACTAAGTTCATTCTCCCCCTCCTTTTTTTTTTTTTTTTTTTTTTTTAAGGTTTATCTCTGTTTTGATAATGCCACCCTGACTGCTTCCAAACTGCTACTGTGGGGAGAACACACTGCAACACACCAGCCGTTAACAAGCTCATTCTAAGCTATACCTAGCCTAGATAAATTCTTCTATAGATTGGCAACGCACATGTCAAATACACTAAGAAACCAACTCTGACACATTTCCAATGGCAAATTTTACACTGATTTTTTACTGGTATATCTGATATTGAGTGACTTCAAAAACATCGCAATGATAAACGAGTTACCTGCCATATGGTATTCCAATTTCTGAAGATGACCAAGCCTGAGTTCACGCATTATTTTTCATTTTAGACACTGGAAATAACATTATAACAATTTGGACATAATGGATATCATGCTATTGGCTAACATGCTGTGATTCAGTCATATCACATTCTGTTATACATACATATATGTTCACATCGCTTGGTCTGCCTGTGGTACAGCACGTTAAGTGGAAGCAGCTCACTAGCAAAGGCAGGTAACTCTGGTGGCAGCCCACATCCTGCCAGATCATCAAGGCACTTTTTGCCATGGTTATGCTACATAACTTAAATAAAAATACTTTTATTTTGGAGATGGGAATGCATGAACCCTTCTGGAACAACTACAGAAATTACTTTTAAAAATGCCTGCTTAATTTTATATGACTCAGATCTTAAGAATGAATGCTTTACACAAATTAATCATTCCCTGTCATTTCCACCAGCACATCCCCAAGAAGAAAAAAGAAAAGATGCCCAAACCTGAAAGCCTTCCTCCCACTCTCAATTTAAAGATTAGGATTATCATTAATACACTTGGAGGATCTCTTCAAGATACACGTGAAACTCAAAAGTTCAATTGTATTACTAAAGACAGTTTTTTCAAGTATTACTGCATATAGCACAGTACAAAGCAGTACAAAAATTGTACAACTTAAGAATAAGATTGTTTCCAAATGAACTATTACATGAACTCTAAGAACATTCCCAATTGACAAGATTACATATTTTATTACAATAGGCTTAAACACAAAAAAAAAAAATGGGGACACGGATGTCTGAAAATAGGGTCCCTCAGTTAATAAAACAATTTCCAAACCTATTCATTTACTTTTTTTTTTTATTATTATTCTGGCAATAAATTTTAAAGTATATCAGTAAACACACGTGCAGCACTCATGAGAAAGCAGGATTAAGGTGAACACCTATGCCTAAAAAAAGATTCCTTTTAAAGATTATAATTCACAAGCTGTGCATACTAATGCTACTTCATCCTTCTCAGCAATTAACAAAGATGAAAAGAGAGACCGACTAAACAAATAGACTTTGAAGCATCCTTTCATCTGTTTAAGAAACTGTTGGGCTCTTATTGCCATCACTTTGCTGTGTTTTATAGCTTCCTGAGAATCTTAAGTAAAATATCAATCTGCTTGGAGCAAGTCCTACAGGTATTTTTCAAATTAGAAATACCTGAAAGTTTATCATCTCCCTCTTACTCATACAGCTCTTGACAAATACGATTGGAAAAGATTGATACTTTGTCTCCTCATTTCCTGTACTTGAAAGATATTTTCTCCGTGAGTCACTATATCAGCGTCTCACTCTTCCACTCCGGGGCAAGAAGGAACAGCTCCAGCCACGAACCGGCCCCTCGTCCCGAATGCCCGGGAGAAGGGGAGACATCCGCAGCAGGGATCACCTGGGAGGAACGCGGGGGGCAAAGTCGCTTGGGAAATGCTATTGCGAGCTGAATCAATCCTGAGAGAAAACAGTGCCAGTATAGCAAATTTTGAAAACACATTTAAGAAGGGGTAAAGCCACCTGTTTTGTGTTCCAGGATGAGCAGCAATTAAACTATCACCAATTACACTAGCAGTAACCACTGTACCTGCACACGTGCAAAGATATGAGTAGACTAACCATAAAGCAAGATATAAATATCCATCTCAATGGGAAAGCACACCACAGCTGCTGCTACTCATCTGAGAAAGTAATTAAAAAAAACTAAATTCATTACTCCTATTTGTCTTTGTCTGGGAAACATTCTAGTTGGGATTTAGGGAAGATGAGCATTGCAATGCATGTAAACAGTTAATAGTAGAAAAAGGGGGAAATAAAATTGGTTTTAAAAAAAACCTAACTCCCTTAACCTCTTCCCTGTCCTCGCAAAATGGAGGAAGACTTGAAATGAATCTTGAAGTTCACACTGCATGTGACTGGGAGAGAAGAAGGGAAAAGAAAATAGCGAAAGGAAAGAAAACCCTCAACGGACTCTGACACTCTTCAGAAATTCAAAATCTCAGCAGTCTGCCCAGGGATGCAAAATGCATGTTACTGGTGTGACAGGTGACCCCCGTGCACCTCCAAGCACAGGGCAAAGCCCAGCTGAGGGCTGGGGCAAGGCTGACACGGGGATTCAAAGCCAGGCACTGAAGAGCTGTTCCAGCAGAGCACTGGAACTGTGCACAATTTAAGCAGCCCCATATTTAAATGCTCTGCTGAAAGAAGGCTTTTGTTTTGAAAGTTCCTGTCAGTGCTTTCTTTTAATAGGAAATCAATATATCATTTGTTTTCTAGAAAGTAGACACCCGTCCTTCAGGACTTGTGCAGCCAAGTTTAGCTCTGGTGGAAAATTGAGTAGTTTTGACCTGACTTTTCTTCTTCCGTGAATGTCACTTTCCTTACCCTGGGGATAGGGGGTGAGTGAAAAGCAAAGGGAATGAACATCACAGTATAAGTTACACCTAATACTAACTATGGTTGAATTATCAGCTTTTAAATTTTTTCAGTGATGCTGGCAAAGCAGAAATCCCAATGTGAGCTAAAAAGTGATAAAAAGGTATGAAAAATGCGATCTCTCTCCCTTGTGTTTGGCTTTTAGACTAGGAGCAGGAGGCAGAAGAAAGTTGGTAGGGCTGGTTGCCAAGAACTCTGCCCTGCAAGTAGGCACAGATGGGGTTTGGCAACGACTTGGCAACAGGGGGGCCTTGGAGTCATCTTCTCCCTTAATATCAATTCAGATCACATAAAAGAGAATCTTGACCCAAAAAAGAAAGGAGTGAAGTGTCTTACTCTTTCCCAGAACAAGGTGAGGAGTTCTTGGGGTTCTGGAAGGAATTGGAGTTGCAAGAAACCGGAAAGGAGACAAGGAGCACGGTCTGGTCTGTTCCTAGGCACATGCAGCAGCACATCACTTAAGGCAGACTGTACCATAAAAGCAGCCTGAATAAAACAGCTTGAATCCCTCCTTCTCTTCCTTCCCGAATTAAAGACAAAAACATGGTCTTGATGCAAGATGTTTATTTACAACTGCTTAGAGTGGAATGCAAACATCTTGTAACAAGCTGCTTGATGGCTTCCCATTACATGTACAAAGCTTAGCACTGCTTCAGCAGGTACTCAGCAATGCTGCTGAAAGACTGAGCCACTGTGAGAATATTCTGAATTAAATCTAATGTCATTTGCCTACCTTCATCATTCCTCCCATGGAAAACTAACGTTCAAAAAGACAGAACATCTGATCTGCAATCTTAGTAAGAAATAAATCAATGAACAGTAAGTGATAAAAGGGGAACGATTTCAAAAGCTGCGGTTTGTATTCACATGGTACTAGAGTTGAAGGAGTAAAAATACAATAAATAGGAGTTCCATAGTCACACTTAGGAAATGCACACTTAAAAGGAAGACATTGAAGATTAGATTCAAACACTGGATAAGTAATACTGAATCGTGTATAGAGAGTACTGTATCACTCGTCAGTCACAAGCTAGCTTGCTTGCCTGATTTTTTTCTTTTTATTATTGACAATATTAAGATTCATAAACCAGGATATCCTGTTTGGGTATGGCTTCTCCCTTTGCATAAAAGAAAGTATGCCCATCTATGACACGAGAAAGTCTTTGAAGGGAGAAAATTCAGCCCTTTGATCAAGAATGACAGTCCTTACAGATGGGCACAGACTGTACAGACAGAATTTCTCCCTTTGGTTCACTGACCGCATCATGCTCCTTACGCAGCAGATGTAAATATCTGCTGTTACTTGTGTTACTGTTCACAGCATGTGCCGCACACTGCACAGCTGATGACATTACATCTGGTATGAACCGTTCACAGTCCAGATTCCAAGTAACTTACATTTCCAAACCTCCTAAACCTTGGCATTTGAAGGTCTCTGGGTTTTGATATAAAGGCACTAGTTAAATTCCTTCTCTTGAAGAAACCTACTTTTCTTACAACTAGAAAATGCTACAGGGTAAGGCAAGGTTTCGTTCTTACAAGTCTTAATATGCCATGCAGCTAAGACAAGGGCAATGGCTGGATGCCTCTACGGGCACCCACAATTAGTAAGCATTTCTGTTTGCTACACAATTTGAGATTGTCTGTATCTTCGCCTCCTACACAAAAGCGTGATAAGGAAGGCCGCCTGACGTTAGCTTTCCACAGCTTTGAGAGAGGAGGAAGTAATGCACTGTACCAGGTGGCAACCAGTCTCTGTCATACCACACAACATATGCCTGGAGTGGAGGCAGCAGCAGAAACGTGCAACCCTGCCGCAGTTCTGTTGCTGGAGAAAGCTGCAGCGCACAGCCCAGCACCCGCTGGTATCTTGTCAGACTGATGGTAGGTCTGTACGGACCTGAAACAAGAGCCAGTTAAGCAGTTAGCAGATCTACTCGGGGCAGAGAGCAGACAAATTGAAACACCTTGCAACATCATGTTCCTGAGAAGCCCAACGTGGGAACACAGGCACATTTAAGTATCACGTAAAAGAGAAGTTTAAACCATCAGGGTTACTTTCTAGAGCTGAAGTTGGCAGATCTGTTGTCTTTACAACATGGCTCTACCAGCAGGATTACATCCATTTAGCCCAGTAATTTAAGAGTCAAACTAGTTAACTTGTGTAAACACAGGTGCACCTAAACAGGATTGAAACAAGCTTGGATTTGTTTGCCAGAACAAGCTAAGGTATTTAAATGCACTGACATTAAGGATCCACGCCAGTTTAACTGGATCAGTTTTTAAGCCAATTGTTAACCCAGCTTCATTTTTTGGCATACATAGTATAAAATATAAATGTCTTTACCATTCCTATACAAGCACTTCCATTACTCCTGGCAAAAACCTGATTAACATGCCAGGACTGCCATGTTTCTACAAGTCTTTTTGTATGGTCTGACTGCAGCTCTTAAGTATTTAGCCTGCTTTCACCTTACTACTGCCTTGCTCTCGGCTGTTAATTCCCAAAGCAATAATCCCCGACCTGAACTTGTTCCGATTTCTTTCTTGTTTTGCCTCAGGTTATTCACTTTCCACTGCTACGCTACTTCTCATGGAATCATTTCCCCTCCCAAATGTCTTCAGTAACACTGTCATGCAATAATTCCAATGGAGAAGAAAAAGATAAAACTACCCTAAATGCCATACATTCACATTCCAAATAATAAAGAAAATTACATTTTCAGTATTCCAGGAAGCTGCCATTCAAGACTATGACCTAATCTCCTTTTCAAATGGACAAATCGGATTCCCTTTTATCCTCAGAAGAGAGTATGGATCCAAACTTTCCTTGAGAATTTTAATCATATCGCGGGTTTCCACAGAATGTGTTTGGGTTTTATATTGTGCACGATTTATTTTTAATTTCTACAAAGACCATTGTAATTAAGACTCAGGGGAGTCTGAACAGGTCCTTAAAAACCTGCAAAGAACACCTTTGGAAAGAGGCCTTTATTTAACAGAATTTCCTTATAGGTATAGAAGAGGAAAAAAAGAATTCTTTCTTTAGCTATTTTGTTTGAAAAATCTTAAAAAAAAAAAAATCTGTAGAAAGCAAATTGTTTAGTTTTACGATATAAGTATCTTGTTACATCATCTCATTTAATTCGAATCACACTGCTTCAGACACGAGCCTTGAGTGACTGACTTCTATGGAAGTCAGTAATTTTGTTTTCCCAGTCATTCAAAGAATCCATTTTATTTTTGTCTTTTTTAAAGGACTAGTTCAAATAGAAATTAAAAGCAAGAAAGTACGAACTCTCCCCCCCAATCTATTATATACTCAAAGAATAATCAAGTATTGTAAACTGGCAAGTATATCATTGAGTCATAAAAACAGAAGTCCCCACTGCACGTGAAGAACCATGGAGAGAGAAGAAAAGCTTCCAATTGTTGGCTATAAAAAAAAAAATTCTTCCAAAATTTAGTAAGAGGGTAACAAAAGGAAACAGGCTATTGTCTCCTGGGGGCAGGGGGGGAGTAACAATGAAACAGTTCTTGGCTTTGTACACACAAAAAAAAGACCTGAGAAGATCTCAGAGGAAATTACTTCCACTGGTAAGTGCTGAAATGTTTCTCCAGCAGAGAGCAGGATACAAATCCTTATTCTTTTTCTTTGTAGGTGAAGAGGTTGCTAATGTGCACCCAAACAGACCCTTCTCAAGCAGAATGCTAAGGAAAGACACTAAGATCTCAGGAGTGGTACTTTCCTTTCATGGTTAAATGAAAGTCGCCTGTGGAAGCAACCCTCTTGTTAGGTGCAGGTTCAGATATCTGTGTGCATAGCAACTAGTTTCAGTCTGGTGCATTCATCTACTGGGGAAGGAAAAAAAAAAAATAAAGCAAAGGGTTCTTTTCCCAGAAAAAAACATGAAACACAAAGAAAGACTATTTTTAAGGACCAATTTGTTGTTGCTGCTACAACTTGTGAAGCCACAGCCGCTGATCAACATTGCCTGCAACCTCCTGGTGGGAAACCAAGTATCAGTAACGGAGAGGTGAGAGTGGGAGAGCACCAAGACTAAAGTAGAACTTCCTTTGCTGTCCAAAATGCTAGAAAACAAAACAACAAAACAAATTGTTTCAAATACTTTCTTATTTGTGGCAGACATTTAGCTGTGTACTTAGTTCTCTTCTGCCTTACAAGAAATTCAGGAAGGCTTTGGGATGTGTGATGCTTCACCCAGTCTGAGCAAGGCTGAAGGAAAGACTCCTTTTATGTGCCTGAACAAGGAGGCAAGAAAGCATTCAGTACCCCGTGGCTCCCCTATAGAGCTCATCTTCGCTGTGCATCACAACCAACTCTCACTCTACAACTCCCCGTCTCAGAGGTACTTGCAAATGGATCAAGCCTTTGTTGGTGTTTCCTTCCAGTCTTCATCCAAAGTGCACACGCAGCTAACCATAGCTGTACCTGCTATGCTTAGGTTGACAAAGTTAAAGAGATGCTGAAAGACAGTCGAGCAGATAAAAGCCAGGAATATATATCTTCCCTAATTCTTTAAAGAGCTTTGTCACGTGGGTCAGAGCTGATACAGTGGATGTGAATCGAGAAAACAGTCTCTTTGGGGGTGCAGTCCTCCACGCAGGCAGCGACGTAAATACCGATAAAAGAAATGATCCAGAGCTCATTAACTGAATCATCTGCAGCTTTTAACAGAATGAAGAATCTCTACATAAAGGTGCAACAGTGATGTCTGGTGGTCTTTAAAGAGTTGTATCACCAGTTTAACAAGTGATTCTTGTTTTTTTACAGAGCTTGATTTTTCCAGGTTTGGAGAAGGGATGAATTTTGGAAAAATCAAGACAGCTACAGAGGTTTTTTCGTGCAGGACCATCCAGGCCACCGGAGTTGGCCATTAGTCTCCACATAGTGTTTCTGGAGAAGAGAAGATTGATGGCCAGGTGGGCTGTTTACAGACCCAGACAGAACAGCAACGCTACAAATCATTCTGCTTTCAGAGTGGTTGCGTTTGCATTAAGCAAAATGCAGGTTGAACAAGAAATAATCTTTTTTTTTTTTTAAATTCCCACCTAGGAAACCTGAAAAGGAAATAGCCATGTCTACTATCTGATGAAAATTATTGCTTTACACACAGAAATAAACTGGGAATCATCTGATCAATTTTATCACCGTTATTGGCTCTGTTTCCAGAGGCTTAACAGATACTAACTGCAGGGCAGAACTTACGCCACATTCACATTTACTTATTTATTTTTCATACTAAAATCAAAGGCAGGGAGAGTAGAAAGAAGAACTAGAGGACTTGAGAACATTTGGTAGCAGCCAGATAAGCAAATCGCTTTGCCTGTGACATGCCACTATCTGAATCATAACTCTTCATCATCTTTAGCCATGAAAAAGATCCAAGTATGAGAGTAATATGAGGAAGCAGGACAATTTGTATCTTTTTAAACAGAAGATGACACTGGCAAATTAGGCTGTGAAATTTGGAAGCAGCTACCGCTATGCGTACGTGCCAGCACATAGCCACAAAGCATTTCAGTTCCTCAAGCTCCCACATCCACCAAGTGTCAGGCCACGAATTTTCAGCCACGCAACTCTTGAAGACAGAAGTCTGTCGTTCTACCCACCCACACCAGATGATGCGGAATTTTTGCTGGGCCTATTCCTTGCCACTGTGGCGCACATTTAAATTTAGAGGCAGAGCTGACTCCGGACCCCATTGAGCCTGCCTCCAGAGAAGGGGGCTCACCAACAAGTCAGCAGTCAGCAACAAGAGAGAGGAATAAAAAGAAGTGTAACCAGAACCACAGTAGCCCTGGCTAGTGGCTAGCAGCCCCACGCTGCTGACTCAGTCTTCCTGGCTGTGGTGGGAAGCAGAGGGCAGGGAACATCCTTGGGAGATGGGCATCACACTTCTGTCTCTGCCCCATCCTTCACTGGGGACGTCAGGTCTTTAGGATGCCCATTGGCATCTCCTGCCTCTGCACTGAGCCTGAGCTTTCCAACCCCTCAGCTCTTGAGGATAAATCGTATTTCCTTGTAACATTCCCCATGGAGTCAGGAACCTAAGACAAGTACAGACAGGAACCACAGCCATCCTTCACAAGAACAGTTTGGCTCATTTCTTTTTTGGAAATTGCTGCACTACAAACAGGTCTTTCCAGGCAAGTCCTGTTCCATTCCAGACCTCCTCGAGCCTACTGTCTGTGGTGTTTAATAAAAACTTTGCTTTATAAAGGTATAGCCAAAATCACAAATCCTTGAAATCATCCAAGAGACCAGTCCAAAACTAACATGTGAGCAGAGGAGCAGATCACTGCAGCCTACAAAGCACAGGATCTTTCTGTACTTCCCCAAGAGTGCTGGGAATCAAGAAAGTGCCCCTTACACACTTGCTGTGCTATGGGCCCAAATAGTGGCATGGTCTCTAGAATTCCAATAGTTTTAGAGATCCCTTTTCTTTTTCCTGCCCCTTTTTTTTTTTATTCTCCTCTTTTTCTTCTTCCTTGTAAAATCATCATCTCTTGTCCACAACATCTTTCATCAGATTTGCAGGAACAAAACATTACTAAAAACATAAGGCACAGGAAAAATGTGAACAAGTTTCAAGACCTTCTGTATGCAATATAGAACAAAATTAAGTAACTATGCCAGAATGCAAACTAAATCCCAGCAGTTAATCACAACCAGGTAAAGTTTTTGTGATGTAATCAAAATTAAAAAAAAAAAAAGAACAAACAAAAAAATCATAACAGATGCAAAATTTGGAAGAGAAATGTGCCCAGAATTTTTAATCCAGTTCTGTAGCTAACTCTTGTAGCCTGAATTTTGATTTATTCCACATTTTCTGGGAAACTTCAATGTTTACTTGATGGTATTGACAGAATAGACAGAATCAGACCTAAGCCTTCCAGTTTGCTCTGCCATTGCTCCCATAAGAAACACGACTCAACTGTGGATCTCTAACTCCTGAGCTCACAGAAAAGAGGTCTGGGCAGGAGTTGAAGAGGGCTGCCAGTCAATCGCTGTGTTTTATTATTACAAGATCAATTATTCCACCATCATTCTTGATGAACGTTTCAGAACAGGTTAGACAGATCTCCTTTGGTGGGAACTCCACAATTTTTCAAAGTACTCTATTCCAGTACTGCAGATGTTACACTGAAACCAATGTCACTGCTACCAAATGGCACAAGTGCCAGAATGAAGTGCCATTTGACAAATGTAAGCGCAGTTCTTGTTAAAAAGGCTCTTCATCTTACTATCTTAAAAGCATACTTCTTTCTTTGTTATTCATTTATGGCAAGCCAGTTACATTTTATCTGAACAATTCATCTGGTTCTCAAGTCAAATTTATAGTGTAAACTTGAAATAGTAATAAAAAAATGTGAGGAAGATGTCACTCTCTCAGTTTTACTATAAAGCCAACATCTTAAACACCATACCAAACTGATTCTGCAACCTTCTCTTGTGTAAGCAGTCCCAGTGAAAACAATCGAGTGAGGAATGTTCATGTTATTAAATACTGCTGGGTAGTTACACCACAGAGGACACATTAACTGTGGTCTATATGATCAGGAAGGTCATACCAAACATCTCAAACACAGCTTTATAACATACATTAAAAAAAAAAAATCAGCATCAGAAAATTGCACTTTAGTGTAACAGACTTTTCCTTCTTTTTTTCTTCTTTTAAGAAGAGAGATACAGCCACTTTGTTCTTTTCAGAACTGCTGTACATCTTTCTGACTGCTACAAAATAAAGCCCAGTCTTTCGTTAGTTTGCTTATTATGGTTCTCCCCCCCCCCCCCCTTTTTTTTCTGCAGATTATTCAGAACATTTTAGCTTCAGGGAAACTGTTCTCATCATCTTTCTTTCCACCTCGAACTAGCTGAAAGATATTCATGAAAGATTCACTAGGGCCAATTTTCTATAAGCAATAGCAACATCAATATTTCAATGTCTAGAAAACGTGGCTATTCTCTTGCCTTGAGTAGACTGTTAGAAATCATTGTATCTTAATGAACTCAAAGTTTCTTGACAGATTCTGTAGGTACCTTGCTTATGAAAATTCATAGGGGGAGAAGAGATTTTTTTCCCTAAACAATATTTGGAGACTACGAACCTGCTTATATTTTACAATATACTTATGGTGGTGTAGGTGGAAATGTGACTGCTGATCTTTTCATCATGGTCCTTGTAGACTGCTAGTTTCCCAGGCAGTTTCAGCTGTCACAGTTGCTTAGAGTCCACTGAGCTGTTTTTGGTTACTCGTTCAAATATTCATAAGAACCGAGGGCTGCAGTTTGCTGTCTGGTAACAACTTCATTTTCTGCTCGTACTGAGCTCGTCCTTGTGGGCTGCCTCTTCCCACTCAGATTGGCTTTTTCACAGCCACGTGACCCTTGAAGGATAATGGAGTTTCCCTGGGAGTAGGTGAAAGAGGCATGTTCTACCTTTTATCTTTGCTTGGCTGGATGATGAAAATAATTGCAGAAGACAGTTATGGATTACCAGAGACATGTGAAATGATCAAACCTGTATCAAGCACTGGTTTCTGCTACTAGAGAAAGCACATGCTTTAATTATTTACCTTGCGGGACAGCTCACACCTTAGGACAGCCACATTTTTGTGCAAATATTTACTTAACAATATTGTACTTGAGCAGCGTAATGAAAATAGGTTTAATTTCATGTAATGTTCCTGGGAAAGACCAATGGGCTGTGACATTTCCCTGCACGGGGGAAATCACTAGAGTGCAATGTTTCCATTATTTCATTAAAACTCTTGCTAAATAACCCTTCAGGGCAGCACAATTTTGCATTTTTAGCTAAAGGAAATAGCTGAAGAAGAGGAATCCTCAACTACTGCCAGTTTAATAATAGCGTGTGGTAGACTTTCTAAGAGAAAATACTACTTAACAGACACGAATACCCAGACACACTTCAATTAAAACAGTATTTACAGGAAGCTAAGAAACATCCTGCAGTTAGTAAGGACGGCTTCCACTCTGTCGGGTACTTACGCAGTCAGGAGAAAGCACAAAGGAGGAAGCCCAGGCACCGCCCTTGACTGTCTGCAGGTCATTGCTCCTGTCTCGCTTCTGTCCTCTTACTTCCCTTTTACCAGCTCTTTTCTAGGAAAAGCTTATGGGCAGCCCCAACATAATCACCCAAATGGAAGAGGACATGCCCCTTCTACCTTCATCTCTCCATGCAAGTGCTGCCCAGAATATGGGCTTTATAGAGAGAGTTTTAAATCAACGTAACAGGTAAGCGTTTCCCTGGGTATCACTCAAATAAGTTATAGGGGGTTTAATGCTAGTGTTTTATGGAAAAAGGCTTAATTTCTGTCCATACAACATACTAGATATAGAGCATCTTAAAATGACCATCCTTTTAATTACTCTGTCATGACACTTTATTTAAAGATTGTCTACTTCAAGGCTTAGACTGAAAGTGTTTATTTACACGCTTACTGAACATAAGTACATAATAGCATCAGACAGCAGTGAAGTCTTCTGGATAAGCTACAAAAAGGATGGAACAGGTACAACATAAGTTTTCCCCGTCCGTCCTGTTCCACTCCAGATTCAAAGGGGGGAAAAAAAAACACCTGTCGCAGGTTAAGCAAAAAAGATGATGGTTTCATAGCTAATGAATGATAAAACCATCTTTGGAAGAAAGCGGGGAGAGTGGGAAAAAAAAAAGCCTAATAACACCATTTGTTTACATTAGAGAAACACCCACTACTGCAGACACTGTTAAGATACTGTCAGCGTTTCTATTATGATCCCATATTTCAAAGGCTTATAACTTGGCCATGAGGAGTCACTTTTAAAATTGAATCCAGAATATAGAGTGAATTTAGCTGCATTCTGTATATTATTGTCACTAGGCGGACACCAAAAATATGTAATAAAAATAAATAAAAAAACCACAGCTACAGCTAAATCAAAACTAGGTGTATTGATGAGCTATCAATACTAAAGGCACCTCAGGCTCAAGTCACTCAGGTACCCCTCGTTCCGTTGTCTTAAAAACAAAACAAAGGATAAAAAAAATACAGTACATTTCATCAGGATTTTTGGTTTGGGTTTTTTTTTTATTGTTAATACAGCTTTCATTCAAGAACAAGGAAAAGATCTGAATAAGCCAGTCATGTAAGTTACTATAAATTACATCAAAACATGAGGAACGAGCACTGAAACAACCTCTGCTTCTGCAGCACCTGCAAGACCTATTTGTTTCTTTGTGGAGACATGGAGCAGGAGCTGTTTGGCCAAGCATGGGGTAGGGGGATCTAACTTGACAGATTTTGACCTTTCACAAAATCCCTTTAGCTTGCTCCCCCCAATCTATTTTTCCTTCAAATATTTTTCCTTTCCAAGGCTTCTGAAGAGCAAAGGTTAATGAAGTAATCTATGACAGAATGCTAACATATGCAACGTATGTACAGAAAAATGCACATCCCATTTTTAACATTTCTCTGGAAACAACTATGGTCTCTTATAGCTGCAATTTTGAAAGAATGCAATTATGGTATAGAATTTCAGCTACCTTTGGGCTGAGGCCTCTGGAGACATACAAAGAATTAGTGTATTGTCGTGCAATACATTTGTGAAATCATGTTCCTCTAATATTCTCCTCTAAAGCTACAGTGCAATCCCTCTCAGCTAAAAATCATGTCTGTCTTTTATCCTGTTTGTAAAAATATCTATTAACAGCCTAAAGGCTTCCTTTCCGTTTCTAAAAATCAAAACTGTATGTCAGCTAAATTAGCATTAACTAAGACAACACAAAAGAACCGCTCTGCCAATGACAAAAAGCGTAAACTGAAAATCAAGCACTGAAGGTAACAGATGTGCTGGTGCTGGTCTACTGGAGAGGAGTGAATTTGAGAGATGAGGGTTCTCCACCGAAGTGCCTTGCACATACTAGCCAGCTTTGGCAGTCTTTGACTGCTGGGTTTAGATAGGAGCTGAGATAAAACATGAGGAGCGAGGTTGGACCAGTCAGCTGGACAAGTCTAAGTGACAGGCATATCTGATGCGTAGAACTGCATCTTCCATCATGATCAGACATGACTTCGAGGCCGCACCTCGAATACTGTGTTCAGTTTTGGGCCCCTCACTACAAGAAGGACGTCGAGGTGCTGGAGCGTGTCCAGAGAAGGGCAACGAGGCTGGTGAGGGGTCTGGAGAACAAGTCTGATGAGGAGCGGCTGAGGGAACTGGGGTTGTTTAGCCTGGAGAAGAGGAGGCTGAGGGGAGACCTCATCGCTCTCTACAACTACCTGAAAGGAGGTTGTAGCGAGGTGGGTGTTGGTCTTTTCTCCGAAGTAACAAGTGATAGGACGAGAGGAAATGGCCTCAAGTTGCGGCAGGGGAGGTTTAGATTGGATGTAAGGAAAAATTTCTTTACTGAAAGAGTGGTGAAACATTGGAACAGGCTGCCCAGGGAAGTGGTGGAGTCCCCATCCCTGGAGGTATTTAAAAGACGTGTAGATGAGGCGCTTAGGGACATGGTTTAGTGGGCATGGTGGTGTTGGGTTGACGGTTGGACTCGATCTTAGAGGTCTTTTCCAACCTCAATGATTCTATGATTCTATGATTCTAGGGTGTCAAAATCAATGACCTTTTGCTGCTTTCCTTAATGCAAGTAACAGTGCATCCAGGGACTAAGTTCACTGGCAGAAAGTCTATGTATCTTCTAAAGGGAAGTCTTCTATATTCTGTCTGAGTTCACAAGACCACTCAAAAGTTCATTTCAGCTTTCTGAGCTGCAAGAGCATAAAACACTCAGGGACCCACTGCCCAAAACACCACACTAGCAAGATTACATCGCTTTTTCCTCCACTTTTATCCCCTAGTCACACCTGTAGTCTGAGTACAGCCTAACCGATTCGCGCAGAACCCAAAGCTCTTCCTTCATTTAAGTCTGTAGTATTCCGTATAAACAAAGAATTCCCCTTACACTCATTTCTCAGGACTTATCCCGCTCCATACGTGCATGAGGTCCCAGATAAACCCTGAGCAGCAGCCTAGACAAACAACCCTATACTTCATGTTTTACATGGTAAAACAGCCTGATCGTATTTTCA
The DNA here is from genome assembly GCF_965638725.1 of Aptenodytes patagonicus. Classification (NCBI taxonomy): domain Eukaryota; kingdom Metazoa; phylum Chordata; class Aves; order Sphenisciformes; family Spheniscidae; genus Aptenodytes; species Aptenodytes patagonicus. The sequence goes on from NC_134954.1 coordinate 3,283,258, forward strand.
AAACAGTCACCTGCGAGAGACTCACTGTATTAACAAGCATCAAAGTCCTCTCCTTTCACTCACCCAAGCACGGCACAACATATGTATTACATCAAAGTTTCTTCCTGCAGCCTCTTCCTTTACCCCTGGCAGAATTATTTTACTAACAGCAGCCCGGAAAGTATCTCTTTGCTCTTTTCTAGTGTTTTAAAAAAGGAAATGCAAAATTATGCACTGGCAAAATCCCTAAAAAAAGTAAGTATTTGTATGTAAACATAAGACTCCTGGAAATTTTCGTTTATAAAAATCTCTACACTATTATATATGAAGGCAGGAACCACCATAACATCTTTTTTTCAGTTACCTTGGCAAAATTAGAGAGGGGAGGAGGCAGTGTCAGAAAATTTATATATTGTAAGCAAAACAGAAGAGTTTGGGGATTTTTTTTAAGCGACAGACATGTAGACAGAATAATTATCAAAAGTTCCTGGTTAGTGAGGATGTCGCTTTAAGAAGTTAATCATAATAGCTACATTTGGGTTTTCTGTACACTCGGTCCTGAACTGCAGCACTGAATCACCATAGTGTTACCGCGTTTTTAAAAAAAAAAAAAAAAAAAGCACACTCGTAATATATAGACTACTCCCAGAAATACTATATGGGTCAGACTGCAATCCTTTTGCTCACATTTAGCAGTAACAGCCCCACTGAATTAATGGCAGTACTTGCAGAGTAAAATGCCAGTCAGCGTAAGAGCCAGCACAGCCTGGCCCGGCTGTGCCAGGCGCCGGCAGGAGCTGTGCACCGCGCACCCCACAGCCCCACAGCGGGTGCGCGTGGGCTACGCCTGTGCTTGCACCTCACGGTCCTCAAGGCTATGGGAGTCAACACCTATAACGTAACACGTACGTTAGATGACGGTCCCCCCGCACACCCTTTCTCGCGGCCCCGGCAGCGCAGAGCGCAGGCACGCAACCGTGCACCACTGTTGACAACAAAAAGATTGCTTAATGTCAGAAAATTAACACTAAAAAACCCGACCCCAATCCACCAGCATCTCTCAACAATCGTTAAAACAACATTCACAATCAACACCGTTGAATCCATTCTTGGAGAGAAAGCACCTTGTGTACAAGACACCACCGGCAAATGCTACAGCGCTACCTGAGCCCAGAGCACCTGCCAAACGTTTCACCACTCCTCCTCTACAGAACTTTCCAGAAAGAGAGGAAGCCTTTTTAGCGGGATGGCCCTAACCGGAGTAGGCGTTTCCCTGCTCCCTCTCAGTCTACCTTTCCCATAGCTAGCTTCAGGCTGAAACATATTTTTCCCAGGAAGATGGACACTCTTAGTGCATTTCTGTTTTCCTAAGAGTTTTATTGTTCGCTGAAACCAACCGGCTACAAAGCTTTTTCTGTCAAAGCGCTCGCTGCGGGGCTCCCCCCCCCCGGGGCGCGGGGGCGGTGGGGCCGGCCATGGCGGCGGGGCGAGGCTGCCACCTAGCCCCGCGCCGGGGACAGGCAGGCCGCCCGCCGCCCCGCTCGGCCGGGCCCGCCCGCGGGAACGGGGGGGCGGGGGGGGAGCTGAGGAGGTAAACGTGCCCAGAAAGCAAAACAGCTACAGGCAGACGCTTCCCTTTAAAATGCCAGGCTTTCTGTGGGATAGCTTCGCTGATGATTACTTGACGCGTTTTAAGCTTTTCCCCTAAAAAAAGGGAAGGAGGGAGGGAGGAATGGGAAGATCGGCTCAAAAGCCTCCGCAGAACATCTCTTTCCTGTGTACCTGTTCATTTAGAGACTGACCTTCAAAATAATATGGGAAAACAAACTCCTGAGGCCTTTACCTCCCCGCCATGCAACAATTCCAAATGTTTCAAACCATGGCCAGAAAGCAACCTTCCCGCTGTGCACCCTGCGCCAAAAACATCCCCAAAATCTACAGTGAGCAGCCTCTTCTCACATTTCCCCATTAATAATTACTAATCTCTCAAAAGATTTGATTAGCATACATTGAATTTTATAGCACTTTGATTAAGACTTTTTTTTTTTTTTTTTAAACTGAGAAAATTAGTAGTCAGAGCATTGACTACAACATGAAGCAGCCTTACGGGAATGACACCTTATCCAGCGGGTCGGATAAGTGACCCTTCGGGACTCTTATCTGTGTGTTCTCCAGAGCAGCCTCTCTGCAATGGCATTACAATAGGGAGCACATGCTGCTCTCCTCACCTGCTGCACTCCCTGAATATACAGTTTACGAAATCTAGTTCTAATCACCACCTCATACACTTGCACGGAATAAAATTCTTGAGTGAGTGATTACACCAATCTCTGATCTACTTCTAAACCAAGCACAAACAACTCGCAGTCTCGATAAAGTTTGTGAAAGCCACCTATTGAGGGCTGCTAATCAATCTATCCCTGCCATTCACCGGCTGCAATTAATTTTCTGCAACATGCAGCTGACAGGCAAATTAACTTACTCATGGCACTTCATTTCCCTCCCTGCCATCGGATGCACCCAGGACTCAGCTGCCTGTGGGTGACTTTGGTGACAGGCTGCACAGCCAGAGCCAGGCGGAGGGTGAGCACCCGGGGCACCGACGTTAGCCCAGGCAAGAGGAGGGAATGAATGGAAATGAAGCAAGACTATCCCTGTGCACCCGGCATCCAAAAGGGACAAACCGAACCCTCGCTAATATTCTGCAAGGAATTTCTCCTCTACTAGAAAGAAGGTTTCAAGGAGATCGATGGTATTTGTGATTTTCTTCCCCCGTATCTACCAAACTCCACTCTTGCCCTCATTTTTGGAAGGCTATAAGTTATTAACATAATTTTTAACAAGAACTAAGAGCTGGGGGGGGTCCTTTTTTTTTTTTTTAAATAAAAACCAATGGCATCTAGGAGAAGCCACCCCTTGGCCTCAGCAAGATGGTCTTTCCCCCATACTCTGTATGGGAACTCAGCTTTTTTCCCCTTTTCAAAGGATCAACAAAGTTACCAAGAAGGGAACCTCAAATTACCTTTGGAATCTGTTTTATTATTCCAGGGGACATTTTTCAGTCACAAAACCCTACAGGTTGCTCAGGTTTGATGTGCTGAGGTGAGAGGAAGAGCAACTATAGAGATAAAGAGATGTTTGCTCTGAAACAGCAGTGATCCAGGTTTCCAGAGCAGCCTCATTATTAGCACAAGGAGCAAAGAGGATTTATTTAAAATTACCTGACAATTTGTTCTGAGGTTTGATCTTTTGTACTTCAGTTAAATCCTACTTATTTTAGGCCCATTTTAAGTTGATTCCACACAGACTAAGAAGAGACTTTCATTCCCTTCATTTTACACATTTTTGGATTACACTGTTCTTTTGTTTCTGTGTCTGGTGAACTGGGTCTCATCTGAATGGCTTAAAGAAACCTGACAATAAGAGAAAATCTGCCCTTAAATCACTCTAAATACACTTTTTAAAGAGTTAGTCCTCATAGCAGAAATCTTTTACAAAGGATACTAGGAGACATCAATGTCTGCGAATTCCAGAGGTGTATCAATGTTTTCACTCTGCAGCATAAAAAGGCAATAGACCCTGTAGGCAAAATAGCTGAATTCTTTCAAAATTCTTCTTTTGAGCTCACAACTGCATTCGAGCAAACCCGCAGCACTCGAGCACTAACTCAGGCAACCTTCTTGCTTTGTTGCCATTCCTACGAGCAAAGCAAAGTGTTTCCTGTCAAGGGAGGACACGGCTCTTGGGCCCAGGAGTGAGCCTCTGTCCTGGGCCAACCTCTGGTGGAGCGCGGTCCCTTCTGCGCAGCAGAGCACGGGGGTCCTGCAGGGCTGCAGCACAGCCATCCCTCTGCCTCGCACCAGCAGGGCCGGTGTAGGGGCATAGCACACTCATGCCCTTTGCACGGGCACCCTCTCTCACCGGGAGCATGACAGCCCAGTGAGGTGCTGGCAAGGGGGAACTTCATCACACCAATCCCTTCCTAGTGAAGAATTTGCCAAGGAAACCAGGTTAAACCAAATTAGAGGGACCTCCCCTGAGAATCAGATGTAGAACTGACACTGGCTTCCCTCACGCACATTCCCTCCTCTACTGTCCATTCAAATATAGGAGAGCCCTCCAGTCCTCCTTGCCTTGTGCAGAAGTGGAAGGTCAACCTTCAACTCCAGTCCAGCTCATTTATTTAGGTCTCAGTCCCTTTGGCCCTCATTCCCCCTTTCCCTGTATTTAAAGCAGGGACAGCAATGCTCCCTTCAAGGAGGGCCTAAAGTTTGCGAAGTGCTTCAGGAGGCTCAGACAGTAAGGGTTACAAAGGACAAAATTTCATTTTCTTATCCTTGTATTCATTTGATCTCTGTGTACATTTGTTATGCTTGAAGGGACAGAATACCTCCCATGCAAAAAGTTATTTGGGGAGGCCAGGATGATGTATGATTTTAATCAAAACATCTGTGAACTTTCCACTCCAGGAAAAGCTTTGGTACATCGGCAACAGCAGAAGGAATGAACAGCTGGGTGAAGAGCAGCGCTGTTACAGGACATTTAATTAAAAATAAAAATCTTGAAAAACAGACTCTTATTACCGGTCTTCCTACCACAGGAGATGGGTCTTTCCAGCAGCATTGCTTAAGCAGACAAGGTTCTATTTGTTTCTCATACAAAAGACATTCAGCACAAGATAGTACTATGAGAAGAGCCTTAGAGACCTTCGCTTCCGTATTTGTATGCTATTCATTGAGTATTTTACCACTGTCACCATGTGTGCCAGCCTTCTAAAGCCATTACCAGGTCACAAATTCAGTCCTGCAAAAGACCAGCTCAGTCTTCATCGTAAAACATTTCATCAGCTGAATATTTCAAGGTTTTCATTACCATCATAAGGAAGCATTAATGGTGATAAAATAATCAGTCAGCAAAAATTCTATTACTTCTCCCTTAGTGAATGTGATCATTACATCCTCACTCAAAAGTTTCTCATTTCCTGAGGGATCAGAACAACTGTTAGCTAAAAAGCACAGAGAAGGTACAACTGACACCCATTAAATGCATAATCCCATTGCCATAGAGAAACCCCACTGAAATTGCACCCTGAATATCTGTTTCAGGTAGGTGGTTCAAAGTATTCTTGCTTTTATTCAGATTAAGAACAAAAAATGTAGCAGAGAAAGATGTAGCCGTATAACACAACCCTTCTCTTCTGCCTTCTTCTGTATTTTGTCTTTCTGTGCATTGAAAATGTATTCTTTTAACTGGATTAGTTAGTTAAAATGCACAGTATTCTTTTAAAATGGCTCTCCATATTTCTCTCTATGGATTACTTTGAAGCACAGCATGTCTATTCTTTTAAACAGGTTCACTCTTCACAGGTGTTCATTAAAGTGCGCTCAACTCTAATCCCTTTAGCACTGAAGTATGCGGCTTTTAAAAAGGAACTGTGCTAAACCAGCATTGCCGAACTCTTCAATGCTGTAAAATGCAGACTTTCAAAAAGGAGAATTTCTTCAGCTGTCTTAAAGACCACACATGCTCATCCTGGAACAAATACTGACCTACTTAGTTAACCTGTTTTTAAAATGGCATCTTATCTTTGAAATTCACAGAAGAGAAACAGCCACGCCAGAATACAGTCAATTTGTGTATCTCTAGTAGCTGGTGAGAGCACATGTTGGAAAATCCACCAACCCTATAAATAATAGAGGTGATTCTCTCAGCAGCTTGTTTACTGAAAAACTGACTTCATGGAGGAGAACAGCTGGATAAACAACCAGCTTTTTTAGATGCTTTCCTCACTACCCTTTGCAAAACATTCATGCAGCACTTACAAGAACGTAGTTTCTCATCCACCACCCTTCCCAAACTGTCCTAGATTTGGTCCAGATTAAGCAGCGTTAGGCTAGGTCCACATCAGCAAGTACCTTAGCACAACAGTAATGGATCAGTAGGTGAAAGTAGCTGGTGCTCGGCCTCCTGACATCTCCACTATATGTATTTCAGATTTACTTCCCATTAGATTTAGTCTGGCCCCTGGACTAAATGCCCTTGGCGCACATGTGCCTCGGTGCACATGTGGTTTGATGCTTTCACCTCTTGGGTCTCCTTCTCCCGAGGAGCAAGACACAAATTACATTCTGACAGTTTTCCTCATGGCTGTGCTGCCAACAGTCAGCCGGAGATTTGGGGCTCAAGAGATGAGCTCAAACTGATGAGATTGCATTGTCCTTCAGATGCAGCATTACCAATAAGGGCTTAAAAACTTTCAGATGGGGGGAAACACTGAGGCCTCTTCTGCAAGCTCAGCCAGTGAACGTACCTTCTTAAGACAGCAATTATCAAAGGCCCCCAAAGCTAGAAAGCAAGAATCACCTCTTCCCCAGTTTTGCTCAGGTATTACAAGTTTTTTTGCAATACAGGCATCTCTATTGACAGAAATTGGTGAAAAGTCAGACAACTCTTTTGAAAGTTTCCCTTCTTTCACGACCGTTCAAACATCTCCTGCATGTGCCAGTTTGCTCAGGCTGGCAATCTGAAACACGGCAGGAGGCACCGGCTATATGTGCCAGTGCAGTTTTGCACTGCAAATTCATTTTATAATTCAAAAAACATTCATAGATCTTAGTGAAGTGCATTCCCTGTAGGCAGCAGCAGGAGGCATCCACCATCAGCTTTCAAAATAACCCTTTGTAGTGCACAGGCAACGTTGGATCCCTTTAAAACTGAATTTGTCTCATTTCAAGTTCTTCTTGCACCCTTCTTTGAAGATTTCAGAGCACTTAGCAACCTTCTCTTTTTTTGGGGGGGAGTATTTCTCCCCAGATTTCTCCTATTTGGGGGAAGTATTAAAATCCACTTTACCAATAGAGAGATGAAGGCAGAGAGGCTGCTAAATACAGCAAGTTGTTGGTAGGGGGGGAAAAAAAAGGAAGAGTAAGAATCCCCATTCATATCCCCTAACTTTATTAGACAATGCTGTCCTAGCACATGGGATTCAGGCATAGGGAAAACAGTAGTAACCCAAAAAGAGAACCCAAGTGCTCACGACCATCACCTAGCACTCCGCACTGGAACAGGGGATAGGAACACAACCGTCTGCTCAAAGGATGTTTATGTATTTTACATGAAACCAGACTTAACTAATGTGACTGGACAATCCCTGGACCACAGTTCTCACCTGTCCTGCCTAGGCTGGAACCTGCTCTAACCCTGCGCTAAAGGCATCGTACTTTTGACTTGCTCTTTCTGGCTCAGTGATGACTGTGAAGAAAAGGACGCAAAAGAACATCAGTACTGGGACTAGTGTTGCTGCAACCCCTGGGCTACCTAGTAGTAGAGATACTAAGGGCTTGATCCTTCAAACATGATTTTTACCTGGTGTGGTCACTGGTACAAGTAAGAGAAAATCATGAAAGTGACGCTGATGCAAATGTACTTTGGACAACATTAAGGAAAAATTCAGACACATGAACGGTTCCTGTTGGAGTAACTCCACTGATGACACCTGGCTCTTCACTGTGACTTTGTGCAACTCCAGCAAACTTTTCGATGCAGCTATTGAACTGGAATCATGATTTATTCTGCACTGCAGTCTTTCTCATATGTATGTAAATATATATATGGACAATTGTATAATGCCACAAAATTCGCACATTAATTGGAATTCCCAATTCCATGAAAATGCTAAAGATCTTGCTATCTTGTTGCATTCCCAAAATGTCAATTTTCTCTAAGTATTGCATAATACTGTGGGCCAAGAAAAGGTGAATATCTTGTTTTTGAAGCAGAGTGTTGTGCTCTGATATTTCCTATGAAAAACAAGCAATTGACATTTCTTAAATCCATGAATTTCATTGACATTTTGATGAACTGACTTAACCTTATACTGAATCATAACTCCTGAACTTCAAGTCCCATAAAGCAACAGATCATTTTCTTCCCAACCAGTTAGCTTCTCAAAGCAAACTTTCTCTTTCCCAGTGCACCCTGTCATATTCCTCTCAATAAACTCAGAAAATCGGGACATTTCTTGCCATCGGCTTCCATTTTCTTTCATGCACTGAAAAACCACAATTTCCATAAGACAACGTCTACAAGGTAGAAACATTATTGTGGATACAGTCAACAAAACCTTTGCATTAGATCAGATTAACTTAATAAAAGAACTAACAAACTACCACAACCTTTATGAAAACAACCCAAGGCACATACTTCTTTTTACTCTTGACAAAAATGTTTCCAAACAACATATAGAGAAAATACTGATTTTGGCAAAGACAGCTTTCCAGCATAAAGTGCACAACTGTTCCTGCTAGCCAATAGCTTACATAATACAACAAAAGCCCCTGCTGCGTTCTTATTAAGAATTGTCCTAACAAGGTCATACTTTTGTACTGCACCCCTCAAGAGTGTTTCTGCTTTTATCTGTGTAATCTGATTACTGAAATAAAAGTGTGAAACCATCACTCCAACCAGGAAAGAAGTATAAAATTAAAATGTCTGTTCCACAACACTGCTAGTTTACAGAGCTCAATCTTATGAATTTCCTTCCCAATTTTGCAGGCTGTAGAAGTGGTGCAGAAACATATTAGGATTCTTGATGTCAAGCCAAAATCCCTGATCCAGCAAAAAAATACTTGAGCAGTTCTTTGCTGCATCAAGGCTCACATCTTTTCTAAATTAAAAATGTGCATGTTGTTTTTACTTCTCAAAAATGATGCTAATTCTAATTCCATTTAAAGTGATCCAGATTTTAATTGGAAACGTAGGAAGGAAGAAGATGTCTCCATAATGATACAGGTAAAAAAAAAAAATTCACCAGTATAGAAGAAAAATACCCAAAATCATAGACATTGATAGGCCTTTAATTTGTAATAGACATTGAGCCAAAAACTTGCCTGTCTAAAATAATAAGCGTGGATCTATTATAAGTGTGCCAATAACACATTCTCCAGATAAATGTGTTTCAAATTACAAGAAGTATTTGAGTCACTGGAGGATTTATTTTTTGCACCAATTACTTCTAAAACCAAAACGCATCTACATTTTGTTTCTCATCTCATTAACACAGGGTTATTAATCGTTGCAGTGTGTGCTGGTATTTAACATATGTAAGATGATCAAAACGCACAAGCTTAAGCAAGACAAAATACCAAGACTATGTCCTTTCACCTGGAATTTTGTTTCTGTAGTTACTCCTTGAAATTATACCACTTTTTAATATCTTACGGCACAGGAAATTAAGCCAGATCTCCACTGTCAATATAAATTAAATCAATTGACCTTTATGCTTTATTAAAACAGAAAACATTGACTTGAAAATATCGAAGAAAGCAAAAGCTGTGGATTCTCATGGCCTGTGTAATCACGAGCGTTATTTTTAGAACCACAGGCAACAGAAAGAAAAGTGACTTTATACATATTCGTTCAGTAGTTAAACACTAAATCCAATTATTGACCGATTGTTTCCTGTTTAGCAGTTGAGGTGGAAAAAAATAAATAGTCTTTAGTAGGACCAGACAAAAATATTATATATGCTTTATTCACAGAATGAATGCAAGTCTTGTACAGTGCTCAAATTCTGTATGCACCTTCAAATTAAGAGCTAGATTAGACTTCAACGGGTTTTTGACTCTGTAAGGTGCTTCCCTCAGAACGCAAATTTTACTGATGATACTAAGGTATGATCTCAAGTCCGTTCATCAAAGACAACGTCTGCAGAAGGTTTCAATTAGAACTCAGCATAAACCAAGATTTTACCCTAAGGGTTAACTTATTAACATATTTTGCTTAAACAGAAGGAAACCAGGTGTTTTGTGTGTTCAGATAACAGTCAACTGGGAGTGGTCTCCTCCCCAAATCTACATATATTGGTTAAAACAAGGGCAACATACACATCACCATTGTGACTATTGATTTAGTGAGGTGAAATGTCCCCTTACTAAGGAATTTTTAGATTGCTTTTACAGTTCACCAGTCAGGTGTGTCACCAGAGTCTGCAGTTCTCAAGAAGCCTTCTGTACCCTGTAGAGAGCAGACTTAAGAGAAAGCATCCTTCGCAAAGCAGCACCTTCGTTCAATGCTGGTGTGGTGCTGCACATTAATCTCTGCTCCCCTGCAAAGAGCCAAACTCTGACAGCTGATTAAGTTTGCCTAGGACATCCTTCCAAAAGATGTTTCATGAATTCTTATGGAGGAAATTTACCTTTTCACACTAGTGTAACAAAATCAGACCAGCCGACATTTGGCAGATGTGGGTATAGTTTGCCTAAGGAAACAGAATCCCCTGTAGTCCATATTCACTCTATGGTATGCCCTTATCCTCCCCTTTTGCCCATACTTTTCCCCATGGGCTCCAGAAGGTTACTAGGTTACATTGACTCTAAGCCAAGATGTTCCTGATGCACACCTTCCATGGTTTCTGCATTGTTTTTGCTTCTCCACACTTCTGACACATGGCAAATCAAGTGGGGTCCTTGGGGTCCTGTTCCATGGACATATAATGGTTTCAAGAGGCAGGAAAAGAGCATGGAACTAATTCGAAGCTGGATACCTTCAGATTTTCTACGGATTGCTTTTCTAATTACAGCAGAAGTAAACATTTTCATCTTGGCACTTTCCCACCAAACACTCACTGAGACATAGAACTGCTAATTCTAATGTTACTATACACTAATTCCACATACTCTCTCATCCTTGAAATGAGAAAGAAAATTATCACATATCCTACTTAGGATAAGCCAGGCCTTTGTTCCTTCTGATATGGCAAATAGCTTTGCTCATTAGCTTCCCCGATTCTAAAGAATTATTGAAATTGTTTATGAAAAAACATTTGCTCCCCACACTACCTCCGAAGCCAGCAATGACAATAGCTTTGCCACCTACCACATGCAGTACCAGTAGGGTCAGATGGTCCTGTTTTCTCTGTCTGAGCTGAACTGAGCTGCTTGAAGAGAATCAGATTCACCTTCCACCTCCTGAAGGCAAGCGAATGGGAAACTTACTTTCTGCAAGAGAAGAAAGAGTAAGAGTCAGCCTTGCTGATGAGCGGTGCCAACTTCAGCCAGGCCATGCAAACTCAAATAAAACCTGACTCTGCGTGTGGGAAACCAGGACAGAGGGAAACTATTAGTCAACTCATTTCAGCAGAACATTCGTGCTGTTTTGGTAAAGATACTCTATACTCCCTGCAGCTGCTCAGACGTGCTCTCCCAGAGCTCTGGTTCTGCATGTTACTTACCCGACAAGTCCAAACTCCTCAGGCTCCCTCCAGTTAGAGGGCCAGCCTTAGCAACCTCTACTGCCTTCTGCTTTTCCAGCTGTCAGTCAGCAGCAGGAATTCCCTCCCTACATAGCTCTGCAGACTGGGATTTTGCACCTGGCTGACTCCCAGGAGCACCCATCTCCGCTCTAAGCAGGGAGGAAAGCAGCGGGAAGCAGCTCTTCCCTGTGGATTCTTCTCTCAAAGATACACACATTTTTGAATTACATATATCTTTATGCCATCAGAGCCTGCAGGGCAAAAACTGAAATGCTCAGAAAGTGATTCCTCCATTCTCGGCGTGGCCGGGAGCCAGGAATACACTAGCTCCACACCAGTCTTTTGCTTCACTTGAACCAAGCTGCAGTTTGACAAGCTCTATTCTTTTAAAAGGAGAGATTTGCTGGTTTTAATCTGTTCCAGCCAACAAACAAACTGAAAGCAAACATATCTGTTTCTAGATCACTCTGCAGGTTTCCTTGACTTGTCCTAAAAATCCCTTTTTTCCCCCTCTACCAGACAGGATACCACACATGTTTACCGTCTCACCTAAGACCTCTAATCTCTCTAACATACCTGACCTCTAACTTCTCATACCTGACCTCACACACCTAACATCCCAGATAGAAAAGCATTACTCCTCCAGCTAACATCCTTTCAAAAGGGACAACCTTTAAAGTGTTAGAATTAGCACTAGGTAAGGAGTTTCAATGCCCATTTTAGCCACTTCTTTTACCATTTTGGTACACGGTTGCCCTGGTTTTGGCTGGGATAGAGTTAATTTCCTTCCTAGTAGCTGGTACAGTGCTGTGTTTTGGATTTAATACGAGAATAATGTTGATAACACACCGATGTTTTAGTTGTGGCTGAGCAGTGCTTACACTAGCCAAGGACTTTCCAGCTTCCCATGCTCTACCGACTGAGAAGGCTGGAGGTGCACAAGAAGCCGGGAGGGGGCACAGCCAGGACAGCTGACCCCAACTGGCCAGAGGGACATTCCATACCATGGGACGTCATGCTCAGTACAGAAACTGGGGAAAGCTGGCTGGGGGGGCTGCTGCTCGGGGACTGGCTGGGCATCGGTCGGTGCAATTGCACTGTGCATCACTTGCTTTGTATATTCTATTATTATTATTTTATTTCAATTATTAAACTGTTCTTAACCCACGAGTTTTCTCACTTTTGCTCTTCCAATTCTCTCCCCCATCCCACCGGGGGGGGGGGGGGGGGGGGGGGGGACAGAGTGAGTGAGCAGCTGGGTGGTGCTCAGTTGCCAGCTGAGGTTAAACCACAACAACAGTATTAAAAATATAAAAAAAGAGAAAAAAGAAGAAAAACAGAAAAAAGGGGAAAAAAGAAACAACACTACCAGTTACAAAGGATGTGTCCTTTCCATTAAAACCATACAGAATTTTCTCTGTAAGGGAAGTTTTAAACACTACCCTAATTCCATAAGTAGGACTGCTAGTGAGGTACATAAACCTGGCTGTCTGACTTGATCAGCATAACTGTTCATCCTGATTGTTTGGCTTGATAAAGCCCACTCACATGTGGAACAAGTCCTTAGATAGTCTTTGATATGTTGCTGCAAAGACTGCTGATAAAAGGGAGAGAATAAACTGATCTTTACATCTGCAGGAAGTAATAGGCTTAATGTATAGCAAAGATAACTTAAGTTAGCCGTTAGGAAAAGCTTTAGAGTGGCGAGGATTCTTAACAGATCACCGAGAGATTGTGATGTGTCTGTCCTTGGAGGTTTTTCATTACCACTTAGGAAATATCAGACAGGGATGGGTTACCACTGCCAATCCCACTTTCTACAGTTCTCTGTATCTGGATACAGAAGACACAGCTATTACCTCAATTTATCTAGTAGGTATTATGGAGTATCACCAAGTATGATACGAAGCATCATCAGATTAATTAATACATGATAATTCAGTAGCACTGAGAAGTCATGGGAGAAGTAGACTGATGTGTTAGAATGAGGACAAGGCAAGCGTACCCTTGTGCGTGATTCATCACGCCACTAAACTCAGCTTAATTTCTGCTTGGGCTTCTAAATGCCCTCTGGCCCGACAGCAGGGTAGGGAAACAGTGAATCTGAGACCTGTATGCTAGTTATGGCTATTATTTAATAAACATTTCTCATTTTTGTTTATTCATAGCAATTTATAGCCATCAACATAGCAGCAACAGTAAAACACTTGGACCAAACTAAATCATGTCCTGCAGAGGGCATCACAGGGATGGAAGTGAAAACTTACACTGTCTTTGAATGCAGCAGGTTTTCTTCTGCTAGAACGGCTTAACTTCTGATTCCTCTGGAGCGCTATCTCTCTGCTGTTCCCTGCCCAGATGAAGACGATTGCTCTCCCACAGGACTTTGAATCCCTGTCGACATTTGCAGGAATGATGTGACGTTTTGCTTTTCTTTTTGCTTACTCCTAGTTAAAAAAATACAAAAAGAAAATCTCATCTTGGCATGGCCCACACGTGCCAGTCACATTCTAGCAAGTGGTTGAGACTGGCAGGAGGATTTAACTTTTATTAATCATTCAGAGATGGCTTGCCATCAAGTAGAAAATGCAAAATGTCCCAGAGTCTCAACGAATATATCCTCTGAAACATCCTCCCTCAAACTTACCACCTTGCAAGTCAAATAAGCCTAAATCAAATTCAAGAGTGATGACTCTGCTGCAATACGCAGAAAACATGACTCCAGCATTTCCCAGAATTACCCCATCACTGAACACTAGAGAGCAGCCTTTCTCCAAATTGCACAGCGCTTTTCCCTCTGCTTTCTGAAGGCAAGAGAAAATTGACCCCTATTCTGAGAATTCAGTGCACTCCACGGACAAAAATTACTCAGATGTCTGATCAGACTGGATTGAACCGTAAATCTGCTAGACAGCGTAATCACGGCATTTCTTATGGATACCAGCTGTTGATAGTTTGCACCCAGCCTTCAGAGTCACACATTTTTACTGCGGACTTTATCTTCTCATTTTGGTTATTTGTATTACTGCAGCACTTAAAACTAAAAACAGGCATGGCTCCAAGGGGAACTTGAAATTCGTAAGGAAATGCTCATGTCTGTTTACAGTCTGCAACCTCAGTTTAAAAGGGTTAAATAAAATAGTGAGTTTACAGCAACACTGGGAATTAGACCAAAATGTCTTTAGTGCTAGCTCTTTTCAATACTGTCTGCATTAAGCCCACATGGATTAGGCCTTTGGAGTGCTTAGGCTATGCACTGAAATAGCAGTGCTGGAATCTAAAATTCACTTCCTACCTGCAGGTTATCCATTCATCAGGACTGGGACCTATGTGACGTTTCTTCCACAGTCCCCACCAGTGCTTGGGCACATCTCTGACAAGGCCCTTTGAAAGTCTGGGGGAGACTGTTGTATCGTACTTCTGCAGAGATGGCAGAAAAGGATACCTATTAGTGCTGCTCATAACAGCAAGTCTGTGACACATAAAACCTGTCTCCTGAGCAATGCAGCATGGTTTTCAGCTCGTCTGCTAGAGCCCCGAGCCACCCGGGTGAAACGCCACCAGTTCTGCTGCTAAAAATCTACTGGCAGCTTCATTGCATTTGGAATAACTTTAGTAAATATCATTCTGTTCAAGACACAACTTTAAAAGGCACAGAAGGGAAAGACACGTCCCTTACTTGTCATAATACAGAGATATTCTATCCGCAGGTGATGATATTTTATATATCTGGTATGACAGCCCATTGAAGTAAGACGTATAAATGTACACTACAGCTGTACATATGTATTTAATGCAGGACTTTCTACAATGCTTCACACTTTAGCACTTAGAGAAAGTCCCAGTGTTGATAAGAATACTGACTTTTAAATCATGATCATCGTACACAATTCATCACCATGACCATCAGATAATCTACATTTGGGCAGCAGCAAAGATATAAGCAAAGATTTTCAATAGCAAAATCACAGGTCTCTATCACTTCAGTTCAAAGGGGGGTTATCAGATATAGACTTATTAGGGCTATTACTCCCTTTGAGTTTAGACAGCAATAGTAATTCTTTGGACCTCTGCCCTCACATCACATCATTATTTCTATTTGTTCTCTTGTTCTGAATTGGAGTGTTCAGTACAGGGTAGCATATTTTTGCTGAGTGCCTATATGTTGCCTAGCACAGGAGCCTCAGGGGGCCCTGAGTACAGCTGCAATACAAATCCTTAATTGTTTCTTTGATAGAAAGAAATCGCTAGCTAGTCCTACGCCACAAGCTTTTCACGACACATTTCAGGTTAACTTATAATCATCTGTATTTAAGTAAGACTCTTTCCCAAATGTGCGTTAAAAAAAAAAATCATTAACATGAACATCATCACATCACAAGCAGCTCAATCAGACAGCACGGCCAAATTTTGCCCATTTGCAGAGATAACCTAACAAACCATATAGGATCATCATAAACTGCGCCCAATTGCCTTGTTTGCCAAGAACAGCCCAGTTTAAATGACTGATGTATTTAGAAGCTTATTTCTTTAAAACAAATACAGGTAGTGTCTACATTTCGTGACCCAGCTCCTTTCATCTCCAGAATACAATTCCTGCTAAACCCATCTCACTCCAGGGGAGCGTCAGATGGAGAGGGTGGAACCAGAACCAGCCCCAGCAAGGGCCCTACCCACAGCCAGCCAAAGGAGGAACCGCTCACTACATGTTAAGCACGGCACAGCTATGTATGAAGATGCCAAAAAAAATTATGAGGCAAAAAAAAGCATTGGAAGTTCACAAGTGAAGACAGGAAACACAAACACTGGAAGATTTACTGAGGGATGAAGTCTGTGGAAAGCCAAGACCAGAACCAGAGCGTTCTAGATACTAGTTGATAACCCTGCTCACAAGACCTTTGATCCCTTCGATATTATTGAGCCAGTAATAACGATAAAATTTAACACATCCTTTTCTTGACTGAAATACCTACAAGTAAGAAGATACACTGCATGCCCCAATGAGCAGCACTCTTTACTTCAGAGTTCCCAATATCTTCCTGGTAGCAAAACTAACGAAACTCAACTCATCCACATTTTTACTGTTCCACCATACAAAGAAACAGCAGAAGGAAGGAAATGTCTCATTTGCATAATTTTAGTTCTACAGTAATTACGGTATGTGAGGAAACATTTACTAGAGTGTAAATATGAAGAACTGTGGCTATTTGGTTTGAAATATGGAAACAGAAGATAAAAATGGGGTACAAGGGAAAAATAAAATGGTTTAATAAAATAAGTTTTGTCTTGATTATTCGCTCATTGTTTAACACCCCTGTTTCATTCTCAGATTAGTCAAGTTTCAAATTCAAATAAAAACTTTAAATTAATTCTACAATTGCAAAACACAAAGCGCCCAACAAAGTCAATAAGAAATTACTGTAAGTCCTCTTGTGGCAAATGAAGATAGCAGAAAATAGTTGCTTGTTTTTAAAGTGTTGTGGGGTGGGGTGTTTGGGGGTTTTTTTTGGTTGTGGGTTTGTTTTTTTTTTGGGGGGGGGGAGTGGTTTGGGGTTTTAATGTAAAGAAAAGAACCCACAAAGTTACTTTTGTCATTTTCTTTCTCTTCCTGCTCAGCACTTTTGGTGCTGGATAGCAGAAACTCTGACCCAGAACATCACTAATCCAAAGTCTTATTTTCTTAAATTACAATGGCTTTTAAAATATCTCAGCTAGTGCTGATCAAAAAAAGACTGTACACAATGGTTTCACCAATGAAAAAATGCAGATTTGATTAAGTTAAAATATCCCGCAAGAAATGTCTTTTCATACTTACAAGATTGACCCATGTCACTTTTTACATTTAAGTTATAAGAAAATAACCATAGCAACCTCATCAAATATTCTGACAAGGATGAAACCAAGGATGTCTAACTATTTCTTTTGGTAAACATTTATTCAGGATGAAACCAGTGGACAGAAATGCAACTTCTCAGCCAGCTGTTAGCAACAACTTTGCTAAATTCTACTGAATTCATGAGGGGTCTTTCGTTAGTTTAAACAAGCTCTAGACCAGGCCATAGAAACACAGAAGAATCATGTAGTGTGTGTCTCAGTCTTAAAGCTCTTCTCCAGAGCTAAATCCTCTCCAATATCTGTTCAATACAGGACTGTAAGATTTAGGCTACCCTTCTCCAGTTCTGCTGTTAGCATAGGGACTGATCTGTCTTAGACAGGTGGGTTTTGCACCTAAAATATTACAGGTCAGATAATAACTGATGGATAAGATCCTGGTCCTTCATTGCCCACATCCCACTATACTGAAAGGGAATACCATGCAAGATCCATCAAGCAATATTTAGATTCCTATTCTGACTTTTTCTTGACCTCCTTTCACCCCTTTACATATGATTCATTGCCCATGTTCCCTTTTTCCTAATTTGGTGTTGTTTTACTGCTTTATAATCATAGAATCATAGAATGGTTTGGGTTGGAAGGGACCTTAAACATCATCTAGTTCCAACCCCCCTGCCATGGGCAGGGACACCTTCCACTAGACTAGGTTGCTCAAAGCCACATCCAACCTGGCCTCGAACACTTCCAGGGAGGGGGCATCCACAACATCTCTGGGCAACCTGTTGCAGTGTCTCACCACCCTCATAGGGAAGAATGTCTTCCTTATATCTAATCTAAATCTCCCCTCTTTCAGTTTAAAGCCATTACCCCTTGTCCTATCACTACATGCCCTTGTAAAAAGTCCCTCTCCAGCTTTCTTGTAGGCCCCCTTTAGGTACTGGAAGGCTGCAATAAGGTCTCCCCAAAGCCTTCTCTTCTCCAGGCTGAACAACCCCAGCTCTCTCAGCCTGTCTTCATAGGAGAGGTGCTCCAGCCCTCTGATCATCTTCGTGGCCCTCCTCTGGACTCGCTCCAACATGCCCGTGTCCTTCTTATGTTGGGGGCCCCAGAGCTGAAATGCAGTGCTCCGGGTGGAGTCTCACAAGAGTGGAGTAGAGGGGGAGAATCACCTCCCTCGACCTGCTGGTCACGTGCTTCTTTTGTTTGATGCAGCCCAGGATACGGTTGGCTTTCTGGGCTGCAAGCGCATATTGCCAGGTCACGTTGAGCTTCTCATCAACCAACACCCCCAAGTCCTTCTCCTCAGGGCTGCTCTCAATCCATTCTCTGCCCATAATACATGTAGACATCTGTCAACTTTGATTGTCAGTAGTAGATACACAGCGAGAAAGCCTTCACTGAAGACTGGTAACAACAATAAGACCTATCAAGCTGTGAGATCTGGCAAGACAGTATCTGCTTAATGAAGATAGCTTATTTGCAGAGCCAGCATGAAAGGTGTTTTCTACAGCTCCCTTCTATTTATGGACAGAAAATGCCAAGATAATGGAGCTTTCAACCTAGGCTACCTGAAGGCAAGGAAGACAACTGTACTTGCATTTGGGGTTAACCCCTTTATTTTTCAGCAAGAATGCAAAGTCTGATGAGAGTCCTTCAATACCTTCCACAGGTCTCCTAAAGCTCCAGGATACTGTGCCAGTCTCTCCTACCTGTTCATTGGGAAAGAGTATCAAAGCACCTCAGCTTATAAGAGCGCTAAGGTCTATGGCATAAACAACCCTCAAATTCCCAGCAACACTGAGGCATGACAGCCATTAGGAATTGCGAGTACCTGGCGCATCACTTGTACTGTGGCTGCTCAGATCCCGTCTGCTCAGTCTAACTGTGGCATCCGTTACCCAGGCAGAGTCAACACTGGATATAGCTGATGTGACTCAATGTTGGAAAGATCAGCTACAGGAATAAAGACATCTTTAACGCTGCAGCATCTAGCACTATAGAATGCTATCAGCTACAAGCGTGCCCTGTATCCTGTGTTGCTTTTTCTTCATTACATGATATAAGATTATCAAAATCGTCACAGAATGATGCATTATATTACAAACCCTTTGTTTACTTCGGTGTGCACAAAGCAAATGTAATAACTGTTACAGGATCAAGGCCGAAATGTTAACTTTTTCTCTGTAACATCCAGATTCATTTCAGTAGTCTTTGGGACCTTTGTCACTGTAGGTTCTTTCAGTAGACAGAAGAGAAATACATATGTGCAGAAAATTATTCAGTCCTCCATACGCCTGAACGGAGATCTTGTCTTGCTCCATCAACTGGGAAAAACCTGGAGAGACTTTCCTCATACTTTAGGTGCCTCAAAGTGTCTAAACTTAGATGGGATCTCAACCTAATGCCATAATCTCAGTGCGGTTAAAAGCATCAGTGACTGTGTTCTGCAGATAGCCTATTTTAATCCATCAATATCTGAAATCTGTACACCAGGGCAACAACACAGGAGTAAAAAAAATGTCATCAGATGAAAAGGAACACAGGCCAACCAGATACCATTTACAGAGAGTAAGCATCAGAAGTGACAACCGAAGCCAAGACTCCTGGGGGAGGGAGTGTTGGTTTGTCCTATAATTAAATTCACCCTCCCTTTGCCAAGCTCCCTAATCCTGTTTTTAGTAGGAGTAATTTTCTGACAGGGAAAATAATATATATGGAATCAAACAAGTTGCTTCAGGCAGAGCAGAGCAGGAGGGAAGGGTGGGAAGCACACTCTTCAAGTAGTTTCCACTCCTGCTTTCTGCCCACTGACCACAAGCTGTTGCAATGTGAACTGCACAACAGGCTACAAGGACCTGCTCGACCAAACAGCCATCCTGCCATGGCCTCCCTTCTGCCCGGCTTGTTTCCAGTGAAGAACATTTCAAGGGAGCAGGAAATGAGGCAGCCTGACAGTTTAGATGCTCAGTTGTTTCACCCAAAATAGCCTCATCCTTCACAGAAAGGAGGACATGAGAGCCTTCGATGCAAGTGTATAACCAAGGTCCCTGAAGCCCCTAAAGGTTTTCAGAAGCCTCAGGATTAGGCTTCAAGACTGGACACCTATTCCCAGTCTTTACCTTGCCACTGACTTCCTTTGTGGTTTTGAAGAGTCTTGTCTCCGTTGCCCAGCTGTATCACAGCATTGATAGAATTTCCCTACCCCGAAGAGTTGATATACAACACAGATACTCCAAATCCTGCATGATTCTCTAGTCACGGAAACACATTAACACCTAAAACATGCCAGCTTTCCTGCTAAGTTCAATTTAAAGCTCAGTAGCTTATAATAAATGGATGCAACCCAAAACTTGGGTTTAGAACTTTCTCCTCGAAGTTTGAGCACATGTGCAGTTTTGGTTTTGGCCATTATCTCCAGTAAAGCTTGTCTTTGCTGGTTAAGTGCAAAATACAAGATAACGCAGTTGTTTGTTGAGATGGGGTTAGACAGTTCCCCTGCTTTGCTCAAAGGGAAGCGTCAACAGGGACTCCTGTTCTGACTCTGAAAAACACTGACCATGAGCTGTTTCCAACTAATTTTATGAAAGTGTAACAACTTACACTGAAATTCTACTGCGGGAGCACTTCATCTAGAAACACCTTGCAGAACTGAGGACTGTTCGGAGCTTTTCCTTGAGTCAAAATATTTTTAAGGTCTTTTTGAGATGGCTAAGATACTTCTGTCTACTGTTTAACTGAAAAGTTAAACTTTTTCAAGCCCATCAGATGACTTGGACGATGAGGCAAAGGCAGAAAGACCCGATTCAGAAGTTCTTTCCAATATTAACCATCTAACAAGAAAACAAGTTGGATCCTCGCTTCATGCATGAGTTGTTCTCACTGCTGTTTATTGGGCAACATTTGGTTGTTTGAGAGTTATTTGGCACTTTTCCAATACAGCTGACAGCTAAATAATATATAATCTGGTTTTCAGCAAAGCAATTACTAAGTAAACCTGAATACACTGAAGGAGTAAACGACAGGTTACAACACCTAGAACAAGATGCCACACCTGAAAAAGCTAATATTACCTGAATAACCATTATCTGTAATCACCAGAATATGCTGAAATTATTGCTTTATTTAGTGGAAGATTAAGCCACCTGCTCTTAAAAATACATGCTAGGTACTTGTTTACTGCTCTTCCCCCCTCACACACACTTAAGAGATTCCACAATTATTCCAGTAGCACATTACTGGAAATGATGCGTGAACCTCAAGTTTCAGGGCCAGATTGTTCATAGAGACAAAGTACTCTTAATTAAGCTACTCACCCCTCTTGAGAAGCAGAGAATCTGATCCCATGTCAGAGCTCATAATTAGAACTGTGCAAATACTAGATTTTCAGAAAAATAAAAGATAATCTACACTGAAGAGTGTTCCATCTTTACACTGAAATGAACCCTCTGATTTCTCACTCTCAGCAAAATATTTTTGAGGGCCAAGCAAAATATTGCATTTGAGCCAAAACTCAAAACTTCATGTCCTGTCCAGCTAAATGAATAGAAGCTTAAAATTTAAATTAATTAATTAAAGCATTTCTATTTTGTCCCCCACATTTGGTTGAAAAAAATAGTTAAAACATTTCAATGAATTTAACCCATATGTTCTGGAGGAAATGTATTTAAGTACTTTCCCACCACTGAATCAGAAATTTGTTACTTTTTACTATCGTATGTTATTTCTTTATCATACTTATGATAAGTATGATAAAGCCACCAAGGCTTTTCTTTAAGCTACCCTCTGTGCTTTGAATTTCACAGTAGTGGTACTGAAAGCAAGTAATAATCATCATCATCAATGGATATCCCTAGTCAAAGGTGTTCATTTAGAAACAAATTGTGATTATAATAACCACAGCAACAAGCTGCAGATGGAGAAGGCACAAATTACTACTTCCCTTCCATCCTCTATGTCAGTCCAATGCGTGTGATAATGTTGCATCCGTCATTAAGCTGTAGGAGAGCCCAGCACATCATAAGACCACGATTATGATAACAGAGCTGTTTGAACATACCATATGTGCCTTATAAAAAGAGAGTCTAGTTTCATTAAGGTATTGTTATATGCTGTAGGATTTTTCTGAAGTTATGATGTGTCTGCTATTGAAATCACTACACCGTGGTGGTAAATACATCTTAAAGCAGTTAAATGCATTTGTGCAATCTTCAAAAAGAAGATATTCTATCATCTCACCAATAAAATAAGTATCTGGAATAAATGCGCTATTGGAAAAGGAACCGAACCAAAACCAGACCCCAACATCTAACCAGCCTGGAAGAGTTTTGACCCAGTTTTACACTTCCCAGCAAGCATCTTCCTCTCTAATAAGCCAGACTGAGGGTATGTGTACATAGTCTTTTGCAGACAGATATGAACAAGCTTTGCCTTTGCCGCAAGCAGCTTCCACACTATTCTTCTGGCATAAGCAGGACGCGGTGCCAGTGGCAACACCTTGCCCTTCAGCAGCTCTCATCTCCTCAGTGTGAGCACTGTAATAGCTGTGGCAGCACAGCTTCTGATCCAGGAACTGTGCACACATGGCTGAACCGCTTAGGTGCCTGCTTAGACATTGCCTCCAGACCTGTCTTAAAACTCCTCTGCCAGTCACCCCTGCACTCGCAAAAAGCCCCATCTTAAATCCAGACTTGGCTCTCAGCTCAAGCCCATTTCTGAGCGACTAGAGTTAAGCGCAGCACACAGGCAGTACGCACAGGCATACGCTGGCCCTAATCCTGCACGCACTCCTACGCACTACTGCCACTGAAGTCAGCTGTAATCCCTCATCCAGGAAAGGAAGTCAGGGCGCATGAGCCTTTTCTTTCAAAGCTGACAGTGCTGGGAACCTTACTTCTAGGTTGCTATCATTTCTTTGCATGTCTTTATCCTCTACGCACTGCAAGCATGACTAACAATGGAGTTCACGCAACTTTTATTTTTTTTTTTAATTCTCTGCCCTTGTGGCCAATCTTTCTATTTCTCATGTGCCATTTAATATCCCCTTTTTATTTGTGCACCTTCTAGGGGTGCATGAGCTGCCATTACTGGGGGCTGAAGGAATCTCTTCTCCCTCAGACCTCTTACTAACCACTTTCTATTTACTTGGATGTATTTACAATGGTTTTAAAGGCTAGATATTACCAAAATTATAGTCAGTAAGCACCAGTGCAGGCCATTTGTTTCAGGGTATGTAAACTGTCATGTGATGACTGTATCAAAGTTTTATTTTATGTATTAATTATTGTATGCATTGCTGTATATTTTTATTGTATGTGTTAACATTTTATTGTATGTACTAATGCATGTATTAATTTGGGCAAGCTTTAAAAATATGCAAATAAGTCTATATTAACCCAAATATATTTGTCTTAAGGGAAGTCTTGATCTTTCCCATGACCAAATTTCTGAATGCCACATACAAGCAGGTGTAATCAGAACTTTTCAGGCTTTATCGAAGTAGGGTTTTATCAAAACTACCAAAATCAAAAGCTTAACATGTCCGTGTTTCTACACAAGTCAGTAGGACCGTTAAGAGAGTTTTTGTAAACTGCTAGCAGAATATCAAAAACCACTTTGTCAGAATATTCCTTTTGGAACAAACCTCCCCATCTTACTGCGGTCTTCACAGTCCAAACGGGAACAGCAGATGGTGCTGTTTGATGTTGTCTTCTCCCTTCGCATTTTATTATCACTGGAATTAACGCGTTATTCTTAATGCATTTTTACAACCTGTATTGGGGAAATTTAATATTGGGACCTTACTGTTACATCACCACGTTTACTAATTATGAAATATTTATTCTATAATGATATTTCTTTATTGCTTTCCAGACTTCAAGGCGTATTTCTAATACCTTACCTCCTCAGAAAGTGAGGGTTGTCCATTTACCAGTTAGAACATCATTATCAAATGCATGACAGAACCAGTCTTTGTCGTAACTTTGTCATGAGAGGGACACATCCTCCCAAAACTAATTTACTGGGGGGGGAAGTCCTAGAAAAGCCCAGCAAAAATAATTAACAAACATGTCGAGATTTTCAAAACTGCCAAAATTGATATCAATTTGCAGAACTCTTAGTACATGAGCCCTATAGAAAGTAAAATTAGTTATAAATTTAAATCTGACAGGTGAATTGTTTGTTCAACCAAGAAAAAACAGAACAGACTTAACTGTGTAAGAGATTCCAGATTTTAATTATGTTGGTTTCAACAAGCTAACACATTATTTATAATTAAGTGTCATGGTTTTTCTTCCTGTTGTTAAAAATACAGCTCCAATCTCTTGCCCGCTGGACACCGTCCTCCATTCCTGTCACTCTCCCTTGACCGACTTGCTCAAAATCACATTCAAGCTTCTTGTCCTCACTTTGAAGTCCTTCACAGAAATAACCTTCTGCTGCCACTTCTATTTATAGCTACTTCCCTGACCCTTAATGATTCACCAGTTACATTAGCTTAATGGATGTGCCTGTTTATGCCCCCATCTACTCCACACTTTCCTCTGTGCTGCCTGCAGGATCCAGCACATCTGTAAAGCAACACTTTGGTCTCTTATACGCTTTCAACTGTCTCTCCCTGAATGGTAAGTCTTAGCTAACAAATAAAGAAACAGACAGTGCAGCTGAAATATGTCTTTTAAAACTGAGAACATTTGTATTTCTATAATATTTGCATAAAAATACTATGAGCTGGAGACACACATACGCATGATTGTATTCAGAGACATTCTAACACTTCAGTAGGACTATCCACTTGCTTGAAAACAGACATGCACAAAAGTCTTTACAGGACCAATTGCACAGCTTGAACATCCTCTGCATATTGTGTGCTACTTGTGCTTCTAAAGCACAACAGCAGCTCAAATTGTCAAAAGCAGCTGGAGTTTTAGATGCAAAATTTCTTTGCATGTCAATGCAAGAAAAAATCCCCACCAGAAAGCGTGTATGGTCAAACAAACAAATCAACAATATTGCACAAGGCAACAAGCAAATAGGAACCAAGTCTTGCATGCAACTTGTTCCAAAACACAGACACATTTTGTTTTCAAAAGATGTATTTTTTCCACAAACAAAGATTTCATGTTTCATTTTCCTATCCAAGAAAATGAACATTTGTCAGCCTCCCCACCACTGTTTTCCCTCTCTCTGTCGCTACTCAGAACTTTTCAGCAGCGAAGGCATTTGGAAGCATTAGTGTCAGACCAAGGAAGACAACCCCCTTTCTTTGCTTCAGCGCAAGGAAAGGAGACACTCAGGAGAATAAGAACACCCCACCCCGCACCAAGCTTCTAGCTGCATTCAGAGACTAGCAAATCTTTAAAACCTGGGAATAGCTTTTGCAAAAGTCCTCCAGCCTGGGAAAAGCAGGAGCAGCATTGCTGCTGGAGCTGGCGACCTTCCCACTACTTCAAGTGCTGTCTCAAACGCAGCTACCCAGAAGCTGAGGTGGGGGAGCCCCTGCAGGGGCTCTGCGCAGAGCAGCCTGCGCAGCCTCAGCCAACAAGTAGCACGAAGCATCTGGCACAGCCTCAGCACAGTGAGAGACATGCAGCAAAAACAGTGTCAATTTTGAGAGTGCTGGTGTCAGAGAGCTCCTCCGGCCCTCGCTCCGCTAGGGAGAAGGAACAGCGGCCTGCCAGCAAAGGGGAAGGACTGTCTCATTTGTCTCTGTGATGTGAATCAAGGTATTTTAATTCCTGCATTCACATGAAACATCTGATATAAACTTAGGCTGGTTTCAGCAAAAATTTTTTATAGCACAGTCTTAAAAGAGATTTTGCATAAACAGAAACAGCAGGAAGGGCAGGAGGAGCTGCAGTGTAAGGAGAGGAGTGATGGAAGAAAATTGGACAAGGGGATCCTTGTGGCTTGCTGCCTGAAGGACCAGGGTGGCTGCCCTGTGGGTACAGCAGAACCACTGAGCCGCATCCCTGCCAGCCCCTCAGAACCTCAGCAGAGAGTGACTCCTGATCCTCCTGCACCATCAGCCACAAAACCGCACATGCTGCACAGTGGTCTTAAGCATTTAATAGCTCTCATCTTTTTTAAAACAATGTTTTTCCCCTTGAGTTTTTTCATGTAAATAAGAGGGGATATATTCACCCTCTGAGACAGGGATACATATTTCAACTCACAGCAGCAGCTGTGAAAAAGGGTAGTGAAACAGCTCTTCCCAAGGGGGCTCCACTGAAGGAAGACAGCTTTAAAGTTAAGTCAGGGCTCCAATCTATTTTCAGGATATACACTGAATTAGCAAGCAAGGCCTGACACCACCTCCATTGTACCAGTCTCCCCTCAGCAGCCCAACAGATTTAGCATTGCAGGCAGGGCAGCTTGAATCAAGGCTTTTTTTCTACAGCTACCTGGACTGCAGCCACTTCAAACCAACTAAATGGCAGGTGACATCTCTGCAGATAAAGAAACATTGGCTGCTTCTCCAGTACAAACACCCTGTTTTCATCGTCAGCTTGGGCATATTCATGTTTTGCAATCATTCTCCTTGTCTGTCCATACAAATTCCTCATCTACCCACTGCCATGCAAAATTTCAACCCCTGAGCATACTGCATGCACAGAAGTTAACCAGCAGCATGGACACAATTATTCACACAAAGTGGCACTCTCCTGAGGTAGGTTGCGCTAGGGCAGCTCAATATATTGCATGGGGATTGCCTGCCTCTCCTTGACATCCACCATGCTCCTTCCATAGGTTATTGACTGGACATTCCCTTAGGTCATGAACGCAGGCCGAGTTCCTCCTCCTGTGCTTTGCCAAGGCGCTCTCGCTCTTAACAGGAACACTTAAAAGCTGCCATATCGAAGCAGGCTGCAACTATCTCATATTCTTCAGCCCCTGCAATTCCTAGGCAGAGATAGTGTCTGTTATCCTGTTGTAGAAATGGGCCCTTGTTGTCTTGCTGTTTTAAGACACTAGGCCCAGCCATAAAACCTCCAACATCACTGCAAAACATTAAGCCAATCATTTCCCAGAGTTTCTTCTTTGCCTGCTTTTTGCTTTACAACTCCCTTCTGCAAAAAGCTGGAGCAGATCGACACGCAGCCTGACCAAAGGTTTCCAACTCTGTTACTCTGTCTGACGGAAAGCACAAGGGTTTTAAAGATTTTATGTTTAAAACCAAAATATATCCAAGCCTACATTGACAGCCTCAGTTTCCTCACTGTGAAGTACTTACTGGGATTTGGTTGGAGTTCTGCCAGGCATTTAGGATCCCCCTACCTGGCACACACCTTCCCCCTCCATAACAGGGAGGCCAGCCTTTCATCAAAGCCTGCTCCGGCAAGAACAATCCCTTCTCCTTCCCTAAGTATGTGCCCCTCCTTTTTCTTCTCCCAAACTTCCTTGTTTTTCAAACCCTTACTCAGACACCTCTGCCAATTGCTTATCCCATTTGCCACTCTACTCCCCACTCTTCAGAGCAGGCTTTAACATATTTCCTTTGTTCTTTGCCATCTTCACACGCCCTTTAATAAGCCAGGCACATTTCTTAAAATTTTAGTGCGTCACGCTAGTCTGCCTACTCACTACCAGGCACCAGCACGACTCCCACGTCTCCTGAGAAATACAGGCTTGGAAAGCTGGACACGCAATTCTGCCACATTTTTGACCAGATCACTTCCCCAGCCCTGCTCGCCATGCAGCTGCCTCAAGGCCTGTGCCAAGGGAGGGAGAGCAGAGGCGTGGCAACAAGAGACCACAGGCAGGAGAGAAGAGCAGCTCTGTCCCTGTGGCAGCGGTATCTGTTGGTGCTGGCTGAAACTACTCAGTTAAAACCCTTTCAAACCCAAAGAATGGACAAATGCAAGCAACCTGAAGGTACAGTCACACACTACAGACAAACACACACACAGCTAAACTCTTCTTTTGTGGTGCTGCTGCAGATCCCGGGTGCTCTCCTACCTCTCTAAGAGGTGATTCCTGCCTGCCTTTTTGCTCTCACATGGAAGGAGGTAGTTTCTGTCTTGACCAAACTGGCCAGTATGAACAAAAAAAGCTCCACAATTTTTTTTTAATCCAGTTAGTGAGAAGCAACTTCTTGTACACCTGATTCTTATTAAGTGCCTTTGAGTTCTCCCCAGAAAACCACTGAAACTAAGTGGCTGTGACATTTGATCTTTATAGGGAAGATGTAGGGTTAAATTTGCATGTTTTGCTGGCCTTTCATCTTCTGATGATTACATACCTTCTTTAGATAGCAAAATGAAGGCCTTGAGTTCTCATCAGCCCCCTGTACTCTATCACATTCAGGAACAATACTGCTACACAGACCATTTGGTGGTGTTCCCCTCGTTGAACAAACCAAGTGTCAGTCCTGGGATTTCCTGTAAGCTCACTAGCAGCTGTAGTAGCGCAGAGTAACTCAAAGGTGAATTATGCATCCCTTGGCTTTGCTCAGCACAGTTCTGGGACTGCTAGTGGTGTGCAGCACTTTGGACTGTGTGTGGCACTCCAGCACCTGCAATGTGAAATGCTATAGCGAAAACATGCTGATGGGATCTGGCAGCTGGCAGGATGGAGGCCAGAAAAAGAGAGTGACAAACTTCTCATTAGGTAAATCTTTAATCTGATTCTAGGAAGATATCTGAAGTATCCAAGACATACTGAGGATACTATACTTTCTTTACAAATTAAGTCCTTCAGCAGGGTTAACTGTGTAGTCAGTAGTGAATTTGTAACTTCCATAACTTTTCCTAGCAGAGCACTACAGAAATGAGAATAAAGGAAGAATTTCTGCTTCCATAAAGTACACGGGTATTTATAATGGAACCCCTGCCTACATTATTGCCAGCAATCCCATTAAGCATTGTTGGTTTATTAAGTTCCTCTCAACCAACTAGCGGTACAAGAAAATAGCTTTTCTCCTCTCCCTTCAGTCAGAATATGAATATAGCTTGGTGTGTTTATATGGAGCGCTGCATATGGTTTTCTTTTGCCACATTTCATTTGCACATTATTTCTTGAGAACACGTGGCAGAGCATGAGCAGCGCTGGGAGGCAGAGGGAGAAGCTCTAACGCTCCACTGACTCCCTCTCTGCAGGACAGGATACAAATACTGACACCTGCCTTCTTTCCAAGAGCTTTATAAAGACTAATCTGCTGGTAGCACTGTAGAGTAACTATCCTAAGAAGGATTTACACCGGCTGGCGTCTGGCCCATGCACCATCTTTGTATAGATGACCTCCAAGAAATTAAACACCTACAGATGCATGCACCTATAGACGGCTGCAATATTGCTATCCAGTAGCACCAGTGCTTTCTCACCCAGAAGTGACTGAACACTGTGCCTGAGTCTCAGATGTTAGCTCCCGGTCAGCTAGGATGAAGTTCCTTTGAAATTCTGTCATTCTCTCATCACTGTTCACTGCCACCCTCTCCTAACATACGCCAAGAACGAAGTGTCAGACTCTACTTTAGAAGATCTATCACAAAGAGAAATCTCTTTGGAAGGAGCAGTCAGCAATTCTTTTACCTTGTTACAGAGAGAATCACGGGACATTCATTTGATTCTAGTGACAGCTGAATTTTGAGCTGCAATTTTAAAGTATTAATTGACAATGGGATACTTTCTACTGCACCGTGTTCATTATAATTGTTCACATTTTTATACCTATGAAGTGGACCTCATCAGAATCCAGTAGAAGTGGGTAGAAAGTATTCACCGGTGGCAATTAAAATTTTGCATTCAGAAAGCATGCACAAAAATACTGACTCTGAGAAAGCCATTTAGTTTACAAATCATCCCCATAAAAGCCAGGGAAAGAGGAAAATGTCGAACTTAAGCCGAATTCTAGTGAATTGCTGTATTCAGCCTCTCTGAGGAAGGAGGAGAAAGCCACACATGAATATGTGTTTTGTGTAAATGCACCTGGGAAAGTTAAGGTAACAGCAAATTCTATTATATATACATGCAAGCTGCTCACCACCATCAGCAGCTTTTGAATATGAAGTTTTTATGCAGGACTAGTTACGATAGTCAACAACAGGGAAAAACCACCCACATTATTGCAGAAACAAAACTGGGCTGACCTCCCTACATTGCTAAATCTAAGATTTAATTTAATGAACCTGGCCAAGATCTCCTTTGCTTTCTTTAGTTCCCAGCTCCTCCCAAAGGATATCACGAGCACATTCAAAGTAGCATAGGCAAATTTCAGATGTGGGAAGTATTTGAAGATCCTCTCTCCGTAGCTACATTAACAATTTTCAAACACTGTTAGGCAGTGCCTGTTGCTGATGCCACTTTTGGATAACTGTATCTGTCAGGATATTTGTAGTCTGTTCTTATACAGGCAAGAAGCCAAAAGAAAAACAAACCACCCACCTACCACTACAAACGAATCCAGGAAAGGAAGGAAAAACAATCGTCAGCATTACATAGATAAAGGAGTATTTTCCTCCTGCCAAATTTCAGTCCTGCTAAACAACCCAACAACCAACGGATTAAAACTAACATAAAATGAAGATGAAAGAATGGAAAACTTGGGTGGTTTTTACTGCATCCTTATCACAGAGCTTTCCAGACAAAAATCTCTCAGATGCTCTTCATCTTGATTCTGCTATACCTGCTGCCACTGTAGCTACGGGAGGTGTAAAGACCATACAGGACAGGTAAGGCTAGCAAAGAACTCTTATAGCAGCATTACACGCTC
The DNA here is from genome assembly GCF_965638725.1 of Aptenodytes patagonicus. Lineage (NCBI taxonomy): Eukaryota > Metazoa > Chordata > Aves > Sphenisciformes > Spheniscidae > Aptenodytes > Aptenodytes patagonicus. Next base: position 3,314,031 of record NC_134954.1, read on the forward strand.
ACTGTAAAAGCATTCAGGGCAAGCTGAAGTTCAGTGTTAATAAAGATCCATGAGTCGCCTCCTAACTCCCAGAGATCTCTAGTAGGTAAATGGAGACTTCTACAAAATTGAAGAATAAGCAATGACCCGTTTTAATTAAATACAATAAGCATTGACCCATACAACATCACTGGATAGGAAAGAGCACTGTCCTCTGAAAAATTAGTTTATGTATGACGAGTGTCTTTAGTGGCCACAAGGAGTCAGGACAGCCACTGAAAAAGCTAACGAGACTGCTCACAGCTATTGCAGAAAAAGCACCTCGTGATACTGCTTCACAGCAAAGGGAAGTTACTTACTGCACCCCTGCCTGAGATTAAATGTATCCCGTAATTCTTCCAACAAGCAGAACAACTGAGACCTCAAGTCCTTGTCAGCTCCAGCAAGGGTTTACTGGGAGGCTGCACAGAAGTTTTTTCAGGGAAGCATTTGTGATTACACAGTTGCATAGTATCTGTAGAGTTCCACCCCAAAACCAACAAGTCCCCCTCTGTGTGAGTGAAAGGCTACAGCTTCCACAGATATTGTTCATGGCCTGACCCTGACTGCTCTACCACTTTCCTTAAGAGACAAGGAAAAAATCACCAAACTTGCTTGTTCGAATGAGATGACAGGGAACAGGACAAGGAGATATTCAATGTTTCTCTTTAGCCGAGGGAATCTATATGCTAGCCCATTTATTCCATGGGTGTTCATGTGCAATTTCTCTGGCAGCCTGACTAGATATCACCATTCATCTAAGAAGGTATTCATATTGCTACTTTAAATCTGTACCAATCAGTCAACCGGGAGATGGGGCGGGGAAAGGTTGTAGTGAGAAGCTCTGCAGTAGAAGACACTGGAACAACTGTAAACTACGAACTATAGCAAGACGAATAAAACCTGCATTTATCTCTTGTTTTGGTATAATGCGACTGCTAGGATTTATTACCCTGGGCATATCTCATGTCATGTGAGAATCTCTATGCCTGGGAAGAACGTGGCTGTATGGCACGCCACAAAAGCACAACAGCTGATGAACTGATTAGTCAGAACACAGCTTTTCTTATTTTCCTCTGCAGTCTTTTCTCCACTTTCCCCAGACACTTAGCACTGTTACCCGTGTCCACGCTAGCTTATCTAAGCTCATAATCATATGTCGCAATCCCATCGAATACATGGTCTATAAAGTTAAGATGCCTTAGCATACCTTTTACAGAGGTACTCAAATATAAAACATTCAGCATCTATCCGTGCCTCTGAAAGTTTCTTTCTCAGTCCTCAATGGAGGTAATTCCCCATGGGCCATGGAAATACACACAGAAGTTTTATGTATAACTGTCCATGACACAGGAGAGTGAGCTAATCAAAACATTCTGATTTTTTTATGATACGTATTTTTGAACACTTAAAATCTACCAAAGATCTGGGTTTGGTGAAATTAAGTCACATTGTCCACATGGATATTTTTCTGTGAAACGTATTTTTTCTGTCATCTGAATTGAAAAACCCGATTGGTTCATATATTTTGCCTGCCCTTCCACGTGATCTTGCAGTACCCACCTCACCTTTCTGAGGTCCAACTGCTTATAATTTCCAGCAAGTAGCAAACTGACCATGGGGACACTTCCTCTGAAAATTTTAACAGAATTTCCAAAACACATTTCCAGTAGGATGTGGTATATTGATTTAAATTAAATCTGTGTTTAAACCTATACAAACACTTGCAACTATATCATAGCAGCTTAAAAGGGTCTTAATTCAGTTAGATGAGAGCACCCACCCTAACCTAAATGCAACTCAACTCTGGTACCTTCCTAAGTTGTCTCTTGCCAGCAAAGCCAATGCCTAAATCCAGTCATGAAACAAAACGAACCTGTTCTACCTCATCTCATAGTTAAGGAAACAGAGAACATAATGGACACTTACAAGAGTGGGGGTTTTTGGTGGTGGTAGTTTGCTTAGTAACTAAACTACATCAGGTTTGGTTCCGTGTCTAAGACACCAAGAAAAACCAAAACCACCCAGGCTTACAAGTGAAACGGCCTCTACCACAACTTCATTGCATCAGCTAAAACCATGTGCTGTATCATACCACTGCAACTCGCTTATGCAGATGGGCCACTGACTTGCAGATCCTCTCTTCAAAAGACACAGTTGTACCATTCAGCACAGTTTCTTTAGAGAAAACAATTCTTTACTGATAGACCTTGACAGACAAGTGAGGTGCCTAAAATCCTACTGCTGGTTTGGAAAAGGATTTAATCTCTAAAAGCAGGAAAGCTCCAAATTGCTTATTACAAATACAGGGGTTTATGATTTTTTTTTCCCCCTTCTGTTAATAAAGCAGACCCAACACATCTCCGAGCCACTGAGACAAAATTCACCTAGTTTCCTGTTTTAGCATCAAAACTGACAAGAAAAAACTCTCAACAGAGCTGCACAAGTATAGCCAGGGTTTGGAACAAGCTCTTCCAAGCTGTGGTAAAGCTAACAGGATGCCAGAAGGAGCAGTTACTCTTCTGCCTCCCAAGGCAGAGCCTCAGTGTACGCAGAACCACAGTATGATATTTGCAAGCTCGTTTTTCAGCCTTGAAGAGCAATGCTTCCCATCTCCATAAACTTAATTTATCATCATACAGAGTATCTGTCTGAAAATCCTACAAAATGTCTTTAAAGAAAAGAGTATAAAACAGTATGAAAGCCTTTTCCAACCACACACTAGAACTTGTTTTTTGAGTTGTTTTTGTTTGTTTGTTTTTAAAAGAGTACAGCCAGCCAGTTCAGTTATTTGAGCACAATGTAGCCACCCAGCCCAACAAGCAGAATTAATAGCATCCACTCACGTCTCAGAGTATTGGTAAATACCATCATCTTGGTTCTGTTATCCACCCTTTGGTCTTCAAACTTCATATTAAATAGCAGTGCAAGTCTTCCAGACTTTAATAGGAATGAAGATGCAGTGAAAAATGAATTAACTGCTGGATTTGACCCCTTTCTAGTATTCAAAATCACTATAATTTTCTGGTTTTACCAAACTACACAAAAATGTGATACTAAGCAAAACTAAACATTATTTTGGTGGAATTTTTGTATGGGAAGCTTTTTTTTTTTTTTTTTTTTAAACAAGAACCATCCCAATCCAAATTTTAGTGAAAACAACAGAAATGCGCCCATTGACTTCCCTCCACTTTGGATTTGATCCTAAGTCTGCAGTTTTCTTCTGCACCGTGGAAAGACAGACTCAGGATAAAGCTCTCTGCAGGTCTATTTATTCAGCTTGTGTCATGACAGCTTGAGAAAAAAATTCCCAGTTACTCCTCCAGTGAGGAAATAAGGTGAAAATAAACAGCTCACCAGAGCATCAACAAAAGGAAAGATGAGATTAAATGCCAGCATTTTACACCTCTGTTTTGTCTTCCTAAAACCACAAAGACACTCAGATTTTCTAGCTCAGCAGAAGTGCTTCTCATAAGGGGGCGGGGGGGGGGGGAGAAAAAAAATCAATAGAAGTATCATCACCAACCTGCAGGGGAACAAAGTTAGGCCTGTACAGGGCCTAACTTTGAAAATCCCACCTTAAACTCCAGAAGGAGCGTTGACAGCTTGGGTCACTAGAAGCTTGAAGGCCATTTGTGAAAAAAGCCAGCCTCGGTATCTAAATACACTGCAACAGCAGTTGGTCTTGTCAAAAGAGGAAATGTAATTCCCAATTACTCCACTCTTTCCTCTGTTCCTTTCTGAAAACAGCCAGTGGCGCGTGCATCCCACATTCAAATGAAGTTAGCCAAGGTCCAGGAAACCTCAGGACTCAAGGTGGCCTCAGATTTCTCTAGCCAAAATGCTTGCGATTCTTCTGCCTAACACCGAGTTGCAAAGCCAGACTAAAATCAGTAATATTGTTATTCTTAGTGTTCTTTCATTTTATAATTTATTGAGTGCTAATACTTTCTTCTCCTCCTTGTACAAAAAGGAGTTTATGACCAGTCAAGCGCCAGAGACAAGTTTGACCTGTGTGCTGTAATAAATCAGGTGCCAGGAGCAGATGGAGAAGGGTTAGGAAGCATACTGAAGTCATTCTTGAGTTACACCTATAGGTATATGGTCTACTCAAAAGATTTTTGACCTCATAGCACAGGCATTTGTTTTCAAAGCCTGCAACAACGGCAACAACAAAAGGGGGGCAGAGGGGAAAAGAATGTGATCTGTTGTAGGTCCTGTTTAACAAGAATGCACAGGCTCTACAGATTGCCGCGGCGAGGATCAGTGAATCTGCATTGGTTTTTTGTCAATGTCTAAACATAACTATAAATCTGATTCTTATTTTCTATATATTGTTCCTGTTGCATTATGGAAAAATGCTGCTAGGACTAAATTCAATCTTTTGTTACAAATTCCACTGGAATTATATCAAAAGTTATAACTGAGCTTTATAGACGATGGGATTGGTGGGATTGCTTGAACTTAACATTTCCATTGTGGGCTAAATTTATACAACGTATTTGGTCTCCAAACCACATTCCTTTTCCTGCATTCATTTCCATCTGTCATATCATCTCTGTACTTGACCTTGAATATTGTTGTAGCTTTGGAATACCACGTTTCTGTGGCTTTTTCTCAGGCCACTACTTGAAAATGCATTTTTTGTGGTCTCCAGACCAATATGAGGCAGAACAGGCAAGACTCCATACTCCCATGAACAAGACAAACCAAATACTGAACCCAGAAGCTCATGCAGAGGTTCCACTGAAGTCAGCAGAGGCCACATGTGGCCATTCACCTATGACTTTGAAAGTGTTTATCTTAGTCATTATTGGGGTCAAAACGACATAACTGGCTCACATTTGTCATAGATGAGCTTCTAGCAACAAAAAGTGTAAAGCAAGCATATGACAACGACATCTACTTGAACAGTGTCTGTTCAGACATCACTAACCAATCCCTCCACTGTCATTGCACTCCGTTACTGCTCTTCCATTCTTAATATAACCTCTTACGATTCAGGTTTCCTTTCGCAGTGTCTTATATTTTCCACTAACTTAGGACATTTAAACAGAGGTTTGCTTGACTTTTGGCCTGAATACTACTTTTGTTTCATTTAAGTTTTTGAAGAGAGTACATTAGAAGTTTTTTTTTTTTAAGGAAAAGAACAAAGGAAAAGAAAATAATTCTCTTTGACATCTGTTCTTTTGACTTCCAGCTAATTAGAAAAGCTGTGTTGCTGAGTGTTATTTGTTTGCTGTTGTTTTTCTTAAATATTTTCCATCATTTCCCATAAAATCCTAGGCTAAAATATCACTGAAAGCATCACAGAATCTGCCTGTTGCTAAGCAGATGGCATTCGCTCCTTGCAGGAAAAAAGATTGCTCTGCTTTTGATATGTGTATATATGCATGGCAATTAAAAATGACAAAATTTAATGAGATAATATTTAAAAGGAAATAGCATCTTTATAGTAGAAAAATATATTTTATTGCCTTGACTCTCTTGATCTGTTTTCTGAAACCAGCAAGAGGGTAAGTCCATGTTTCTAATAGTAGAGTTGATCTTACATAACTAAATGGTTCAATAGTCAGCAATACCTTCTTGCTGTCTTAGGATGGACCCTTACGGATATTAAGAGGACTATGTTACGGCATGCCAACAGTGGAAGGGAATTGAAAATAAGTGAAAATGAGCTTCCTAAGATAGGATTCTTATTCTATTCCTAAATAGATTTATCTAAATTAGGCAATTTAACAACAGGTTTGATTAAAAAAAAAATAAAATCATGAATTCTCCTTTTGCTCCATCAAAAAAGAAATATATTACTTTATGGATGCATTGGCACATTTTTTTATCATTGTCAATCCGCAATTTCCTGTATCTGCTGTGTTTGCCACAAAAAGGGCCGATCATTCCAAATTTGCCAACATCTCGCTTTTGTGCTTAAAGAGGTGAGTTGAAAACTCAGGAAACCAAACACACCTTGTTTAAATGGATATAAATTAGCACAAGCAACAATAGTACAGGCTTAGAGTTTCTTGAAGGTATTGCTTTGGACAGGACTTTCTGTACTCCCTTAGCTTTTCTGCCAGGGCTTGCCAGAAAGTTTGCCAGTATCAGCTGTAAAGTCAATGGCAATGATACAGAATAACCATCCACAGGACTCGACCTGCCAGCACCAAAACACAAGTGCCACTGTATGGTAAGGTGCGTGAGACGTCAGATTCAAAAACATCATTCAACAGTGAGAACAGGTTGGTCAACTTACTATGTCCTTGATACCAGGCAATTTTTTCAGCACCTGGAGCACCCTTATGCCAGGATAAGTGATATTCCTGCTAATGGTGCATGGCTAATATATGCAATGAATTTAAAACAGGATGTTCTCAAAATAGCTCTTTAAAGTAATGATTCCTTCCCACATTAAAGATACATATATCTCTGCTGACTGACAGGCAGACATTGAGTCTAGTGGTTGTTCCTCTTATCTCTGTTTCTTATTGATTTATATCCTAGCTAAGTCACTTATATGATTTTCTTACAAACGTACAACACAGTGAGGGCCTAAAATCCAAAACTTACTTTTATTGTCTGTCCTTTATTGTTGAGTTTATGAGAAATAAAATAAAAGGCAGCAAATTCAGTGGAGCCATGAAGGAAAGAGAGACATCAGTTACATAGATTACGTCACTGGCTGATTTCATCTTCCCAAAATCAGAATATGTTCTATTGAGTTTGATGTGCCAGGACCAGAAATTGGGAAACATATCAAGACAAATATTTTAAAAAGCAAGTACACATTGTTGCTCTGAGATAGGATTGTTTAAAATATAAACAGTTATGCAAATAGGAAACATATTGCCTGAAATACATGAAATGCAATGCACAGTAACCAGCAAAAGTAGAATCGGGCAGTCAGATCCTTACTTGGGTCTTCTCAGCCTAGCTACCTTGGCATCATGCAGCTACGCCCTTTTTACATGAACTAAAGGTTTGGCCCAGATAAGGTGTGACTATTCTTAGGCAGTACGGGAAACCTATGATGCCCAGTAAAACTGCTGGTCTACTTTTCCAGTTTCTTTCCTATCTTACCCCCCCCCCCCCCAATTATGCTTTCTTCTCTCTCTTCCCAACAAAATTCCCTCAACTCCAACTGAAACACAGACTGTGATCCACAGCGCATCCATACAGCCAGTCAGAACAACAGGACTTACTGTATATCAATAGGTTATCCCTGAATTAAGGCAAATAACATTCATGAGAGAATTGTTCCAGGAGAGCAGGAAAGTTTTGCAGAGCTGCAAGAAAGTTAAAGCTACACAACTCTTCTCTCTACCTTTCCTTGGGATTTGGCACTCACTAGTTTATCGTGTCAGTGAAAATCTCCCCCAGTAAACACAGTTGCTGTAGGCTCTGTAAATTAAGGAAGGTATCAGGCATTGTGGAATGAATGGGAGGAAACTGGGGGAGATTCAACTGCAGCTTCCCCGGAGCTATGGCTGATGGGCTGAGCACAGCACAGACAACTGCCTCAAACACAAATGTGAATGTTCAAACCTGATTTGACTGGATCGGCACTGAGAGCCTGAGACAATAGCTGCTAATAAAGTCATTGTGCTCATCTTGCGTGCTGCCCACCGCTGTAGCTGCTCTCACTTGCCAGGCTGAAAGGGGATTCACACGACTGTGGCCAACTCAGGTTAACTCTGCGGTGAAGATTTATATCCACATATACCAAAATCATCTCGTGAAGATTTATATCCACATATACCAAAATCATCTCAAGAAATGAACGAAGCTTCTCTGACTGTGTGGACACTGTGGTATACGTGCACTAAAGGAAGTTGACAAATTTACGTCACTAAGCTCTTTTAATTAAGTTGGGGCTATGAAGGAGAGGGCATAAAGAAAACTTAAAGATGAGGCTGTAGCATACAGATCAGACAAAATTTATCCACCCATCAGGTAGCTGAGATGAGCAACAAATAAACACACCCAACAATGAAAGTAAATAACAATGGTCAGTTCAAAGGAGACTTGGATCCATGTTTGTGGAAGAAACCAGAAGCCGCAGCCACCAATTGAACTTGTTAGTTCACAGCGGTGATGGATTGGTTGATTAGATTTTTTCAGGGTTAATAAGGGCAGGCTTCAATGGGTCAATAAGCTTCTCTCATCTTGTATACATTCTCCTGGTATGTAAACTAACAACATTAGACAGTCAAAGCAACAAGGAAAAAAACCCAAAAACGTGTGCTGAGGCTCATCGGTTCCTCAATAGCTGCTTTCCCTTGTCACGAGGCTGATGCGACAAGCTGTGGATTCTGCAGCAAAACCTGAATGTAAAACACTGAAGGGCAAAGCATTTAGTTTTGACCTAAGCACATTTGGGTGGTATAATGATGAAAGACAAGAAGTAAAAGTTAAAATGAAAAGTAAGGAGACAACTGAGAAATATAAAAGCCTAAGGACTTCACCTTTCTCCCTTCTTTTCTGAATAATGAAAAAACAAGTCACAAAGAACATGACACCGTTCAAAAGAAACATGTCCCACAGCGTGTCAGGGGAATCAATTTATTTTACTGCAGTCTTGCCTGACTGTAAATGGGCAGAGTGTGAAATCAAAGCAGAACTGCAGCAGAAGATTCTCAAGAGAGAGCAAAAAGGCAGAATATGCAGAAATCATTTGTCCAAGAGTGAACAAACACACCAAAATTCAGGCCTTGAGAAAGATGGAGATCCTTGCATCCCCCTGGGAAGCAGATCAGCAATAACTGTGAAAAGGAGGAGACTAAGGCAAGCAGCCTTCAGGTAGGTGAAAACTAGCGGAAGGTGTGCATCCTCTGGCACTGAGAGTGAAGGGAAAACAGGTAGGAAAGGAGAAGGGCTGAAATTTCTCTATTGTACAGAGGGAGTAGCAGGTGGTAGAAACTAGCCAGATGCTCAGATCATGGAAAACTAGACTCCAGGCTGATTTTCAGGGAGAGGAGCACTGTATATGGGTCTTCAGTGCCAGAATTTGCCCCTAAATTGAAGATCGAAGCCCAGTCAGTGTAAACAAAACTTTTGCAGCTGAAGCCAACTGCAAGCCTGTGTAACACAAATGGACTAAACAGATTGCATGGCTCACAGCAAGTGTGAAACTGGAAGGTCATCAGAGGTCCATCCCCAACTCTGGTCTACCCAGAGCCAGCATTTATCTAACCTGTTCTTAAGACTCCAGAGAAGAGGTTGCTTAAATCTTCCTCTGTTAGCAGAACTATCCCTCACATTGGGAAGGTTTTCAGAATATGTAAATCTTTCTATTAAAATCAAAGTGCAATGAAACTTTACATTCAAAGACACCTAAAATTTTATTACTATAATGCAGTCACCCAATCAGCTGTATTTAAAACACTTTGCATTCTAACAGGAAGCTCTTTAAATCTTTAAAAAAATGCTCTGTTAAAAGTAACTAGATTCAGTAACCACACTTCCACAGTTGATTCCAATTTTCTATAACAAGGAAAGTGTTCCTGGAAATATGATTCTTATTGTTACTTAATGTTGATGAGTTACTCAACCAAAACTAATTAGTTCTAGAATGGAAAAGTTGTACATGTGAGTTAGGCATGGTCTCTGGAAAAAGCACTGTTGTAGATCAGCCATCCTTCATGGCATAAATGCAGATAGTCTATTTTTGCAGTCTACAAAATCCATCCGGGTACTACTGCACCTTTATCTTTTCACTCTCTGTCAATACAAGGCAAGCAGTGTAATTGCAATTATTTTTAAAAGGGCAGGCAGCAAGAACAAAAGTATTACTTCCCAATTTCAGAACAGCCTTTGAAATGTTTATGAAATGTGGGTCATTCCAACTTGTCTTTACTTGGCCTAAGCACCACAGGGCTGATCTATTCAAGTGATTTATATCAGCAGGTAACAGCCAGTTCAGACTGTCTTCTGCTTTGGCCTTGATCACACCATGGACTCAGTTCTATTTGAACAAAACTAGTAATACATTCAAGATACTCTGCAGTTTGCCAAATTACAGTGGAATGAAGAAGCATGAAACTAGGCAACAGCTACTAGATATTTAGCAAACTATCCTCCTGTATTAAAGATGCATTGTCAGCCCTCAAGAACTAAGCACAAGCAAACTAACGTTCCAGATCTCAGAAAAGAAAAACTAATTCCCCAAGTAATTGCTATGTTGATTCAGTTTAGTATAAAAGGAATAGATTATGACTATGAAGCAATTTTAAGCAAAAATAATCTGTTTTTCTAAGTGTTACATATATATGGAATTCCTTTTTATCAAGTTGATAAAGTGAAGTAAAGAGATGTTAACCTAGCTGATTAGTAGACAGAGAGACCCCAGAAGCTGATACATCAATCTTAAAATAAATGTTTAAACAAGTGAGTTTAAATGCTCTCAGGAACACTCCCATTTCGCTTCATTAGCCACAGAGGGTGCCTAACCTGAGTAGGTTTGATTAGACTGCTAAGTGCAGAGCAGATGAAGCCCCATCCTAATTGACTGAAGAGGAGAAAAATTTTTAAAAATAAAAAAACCCAAACCAAAAAAAATCACACTGACTTAGTGGCAAAATTTCTTGGAAAGCCTAGAAGCTGTAGCTCAGTCATCAAGAAGATGATCAGGTTATTTCCTATGCAGTCCCAGCAATGCAGAGATGCTTTAACTGAGAACAGTTTCTGCTAGATTGCATGTAAAAATCATCATGGGAACTGCAAGGAGACATTTTATAAATGGCAAAACTTGCTACAGGCGAAGTCACCAATTTGCAGCCCAACACCATCCAGGGACATCTAAACCCTAGAGGGAGATGTGATTCAAGAAGTTCTGAGTCACCAAACCATTGTTATAGCTATTCTTTCTGGCCCAAAATTTTCCATTTGTGGGTTTTCCATTTTTCAGCAGGTTTGAAAGGTATTGTTTTCATGGCAACTTTCTGCAGGGGTGGGGGGAGTGGGGGGGGAACACTCTTTTACCAGCTCTCACTAGAAGGAAGGAAAGAGAAGAAAGAAAGAAGAACAAATTCCCAAAAGATCTGGACAAGTTTGGCTAAATTTAAACACGGTTGAATTATATTACATCACTGAATTGCTGGAATGGTTAATCAAAGCACAGTTTCCCCAAAACAACCATGAGAGATTCCTGAAGCCACAGTTCTGTCTCTTTAAACACCGATTCCAACATGAAGCACCAAAACTATTTGAAGTAGGGGTGAACACAAATTTAGAGTCCCCGAGATTAGCATTTCGTCCAGCAATAACATGTAATGTAGGAACGTTAGATCTGAAACATGCAAACAAGGGTAATGTCCAAGTGGAGAAAATTGGTGATGAACAGAGGCTACAGCAACAAATCCTTTTGCATCAGAGACTAACGGGATACAGGCAGAGAAAGAGGTCTGCGTATCCGACTGGCATTAAACTTGGAGGAATTTGGAGACTTTTGGAAAATGCTGAGCGTCCAAACCTGAGCAAAAAACTAATTGAAGAAATTTAATTCAAGAAGTTCAAACAAACAAAGCACAGACTCTCATATTTTTAATTTGTGCAAATGCAGAAAAACACCGTGAAATTAATCTGTTCTGCACTGGGTGGTACCCAAGTCCCCAGAGCTTTAAGCACTTTATGACCAGTCTTTCTGTAAATTATAGAAATTCAGCTCACAGTTGGCTGACAGGTGTCCTGTTTACTGACTCAAAAAGGATTTTCAGATGAGGGAAGGAGGGAAGGAGGGAAGGAGGGAAGGAGGGAAGGAGGGAAGGAGGGAAGGAGGGAAGGAGGGAAGGAGGGAAGGAGGGAAGGAGGGAAGGAGGGAAGGAGGGAAGGAGGGAAGGAGGGAAGGAGGGAAGGAGGGAAGGAGGGAAGGAGGGAAGGAGGGAAGGAGGGAAGGAGGGAAGGAGGGAAGGAGGGAAGGAGGGAAGGAGGGAAGGAGGGAAGGAGGTTTTGTTTGTGTTTCTTTTTTAATAAAAAACAGCAACAATTATCTTCTAGCAATGGTGAAAAAAATATTCAGATTGAGAATAAAGGATCATATTTGCTTTTGCAGGAATTTATGGAAAAATTAAAGTAAATCACAAAAGCATTATCTGATGTTTTCATTTTGTCTCCTCAAAGGCCACGTACAGTTTAGAGTACTCAGCCATATACAAAATAATTAAATTCAATGGAAGTGAAGGAAATTTCTTACAAGTACATATAAGGAACACTGGACAGATCCTTAGCTGGTGTAAATTGATGAAGCAATGCTGGCTTCAGGAAAAGGAGACTGATTTGCAGTAGATGTGGGTCTGAGTAAGAAACAGATCCCAACTAAAACAATAATGGACGTATAGCTCTAAGAAATTTATTTTAGACTATATTCCTATAGTAGGTATTTATAAAGGATGGCATTTTCGGTCTATGCTGATGCAAATCTAATGGTCAGCAACAGATCTGGTAGACACAAAACTCATGGATCAAATTCCTTCCTCAGTCACACTCCATTAGCTGAAATGATGAATGTTCTGGATTTGAAACCCTCATGCTGTCTGGCACACGTAATCCTACCTCTCCTCCCTCTGAAACGTACCAAATATTTCAGAAAAAAAAAAAGTACAAAACCCGCAAAATTTCTATTAATTGCAACATAAGAGAATCGGGCAGAGATGACCTCTCCTGAGGTCACACTGTCCATTCCAATAGAAATTTTGAAAGTTTAAATGAAAAGTGGAATAAAAAAATCTGAAAGCACTTTATCAAATGAAACAAACGAAGCAAATGAAACATGCACAGTCACCTCTCAATTCTCACATGGCCCCACTGGCTGCAGCAAAGTTTGGAAAGTAACCGGGTGTTAATATGAAATCAGGATAACCAAGTCCAGTTGGTTAACTGGTTAATCAGGATAACCAGTCCAAGTTTCATCAAACTTGAAATGGTGAAGAGGTGGCAACCAGAGTAAAAATTGCTGCAGTACAGCTACAATAGCGCTCCTGCCTGTGAGCTGCTCAATGCAAAAGTAGTACATAGGACAGATGTTTAAATCCATAGTTGGCATTCATGTTTACTGTATGCTGTACAAATTGCACACGAAGGACATTCATATACACGACAGTGAAACATTCACAAAGCACTAAGTTCCCAAGCAAGTCACACAGTGAGAGCAGTCTCACGAGCTTCGTTTCCCGAGACATGCCATCGCCAACCCAGCTCCGATGGATAAAGATGAAAAAATGAGAAGAAACCCTTAACACCTGTAAAATGTGAGCTGCAATAGTCAGTCTGGAGAGAGGGGGCACAACTGGTGGAATAAGTTTTCATTCCAGCTTGTGTGTTATTGATGGGGAGAGAAGCAGGTACAGGAAGCCCACGTCTGGAAGAGACCTCGACTGTGGACTCGCACAGAATCCTGACAAATGCACAGGGAAGCTCATAACAGCACTACAGCCAGCTCCGACATAAATAACCGATGTTTTCTAAGATCTCTATATTCCAAACACAGGAGAGGACCTGGAGCAACTCAAATCTGAGAAAACATAACTAACCAGCAGAACTGTAGAAGCACAGAACTGTGAAATCCCATGGTCTGTCACACACACACAAGAGGCAAAGGTCCCATCCAGTCAAAACATCTCTTCCTTATAGTGTGTATATTTACACAATTTTAATCATAAGTCATGCCAGGACATAAACACACAAGTGAAAGAGAAATCCATTGTTTAAATAACATTTAAAGTGGCTGATAATATGATTAGAAGTCAAGATTTTTATGCTTTCTCCCAGTGCGATTGTGCCATCAGACACAAATCATGAGTAATAGCTGCGTGATGCCTCCCATTCACCCTATCCAGCTAATTCTCTTGAGCAAAAGGAAATTTTTTTCTGCATGACACAGTGGTGTAATTCAGAGCTGGCACAACATTCTCACAAAAATTTTCTCTCATAAGCTTAAAACACTGAACACGCTCCCAATAACACAGCAGTGCTTCAAATGGTACAGCCTTCAGAAATGAGGAACATTTCATTTTGTGCAGTTGACTGCAGTCAAACAGTTTCAAGAACGAGAGGCTGGAGAACTTGTATTCCCTGAGATTCTTTTGATGCAGAGTTGCTTGTTTGCCTTTTTTATTAAACCTATTCATTTATATCTCTCTATATAGATATAGAATAACTGTGTATAACAAAGCAGCTAAAAGCATGCCACATGAGGCAGGATACAGATCATTTTTAAAGCATCATTTTAAATGCAAATCATGAAAACAATCAAAATGTTAATATAAAGGTTTAATGAAAAGCTTTATCTGTATACCAGGAGGGATACATTCAAGTTTAGGCCCCACCTAGAGATGTAAATTAGAAGAATTTTGTGTGCTCATCCTATAGGGCCACTGGGAGAGAAGGGCTTCTCCAGCAGGTGAGAGCTGCAGCCTGCCCGGGCCCGCAGGAAGCCTTGCCTCTCACCAACCCACTCTGCTCGGTGCCTGAAGCTAGCTGCTATGAGTAGCCTCCCTGTGAAAAGTTTAAATGACTCGCATCCTCCTCAGATGAGCTGTGCATCCAAGCGGATGCCAATATAAGGCTAGAGAAAAAGTTGTTTTATATCCTCCACATCCTGATCTTGTAGCAATGAAACCAAACCTCTGTACACACACAAGGATGCAGGATCAAAGCACACAGATGAAAGTTAGAAAAACACTCTTTTCTCCCCCCCCCCCTTTCTTTCTTTATTAAAAAAACACTGAAGTGACTTGAGAGGGCAATTAGGGGCAAAACAGATTCCATTTTGCTCACGATTCCAAGACTGGAGCCAAACTTCACAATTCAGCAGGGCAGTTTTCTTTAAATGACCACAAAATGAGAATTGCCATTTTCTAGAGAGCTGCTGTGAAAGGCAGGAACCCTGCCAGGCTAATAGCGCTCACTGCTGAGGGCAGATTACACTCCCTCTCCCCCGAGCCCATCAGGATTAGCACTGATAAACAAACATGAGAGAACCCAAGAGAGGCTCTGACAGTACCACTCCACTGCGATTAACTCATTCCCTCAAAACACAGCAGTTTAGATGAATCAGCAAATGCCAGGGAGATGGAGGAAAGAAGAGACAAAAAATGTTTCACCAACACTTCTAACTATATACTTCAAATAAAGCCACGTGACACTGCATGACCAAGTCATTTATGTGATTATCTAATGATTCTGTGCATCAGAAAGTTTCATAGACTTCTTCAATAAAAGTGCTCCGCTGGAAATAAAACTAATACAACTTTACTTAAAGACAGTTTATTAAGGGGAAAAAAATCCCTAGAGTCTTAGCATTATGTCAAACAGATTTTATTTTTTTTCCTTCCCCTTCCCTCCCCCTAAAAAAAATGCCAGTGTGGAATTCATGGGTTTGTCAAGGTCACCATGGACCACAACACTTACAGATTTTGCTGAAGCAGGGTCCGTGCTCAGCACATTAGGAAACCGGGTTCTGTTTCAGTAGTCTGTTACCCCTACCATCATGCCCCTTCCAAATCACAGACATGTATCTGTCTATAAAACCCTCTGTACCTCTCTGCCTGATCCTCTCATAATGACCCTGGGTAGTCTCACCATGTATTAAATACAGGTTTAAAAGTGTTAGCACATTGAGGCACCTCAGTGACTCAAGGCAAAGGACTAAGTGATCACTATAAGCTTTTAACAGTTGTACTGACAAAACTGCAGCCAATATTAGTCCTCTTAGTTCACAGGAGGTAGAAATTATGTCATTAGCGTGCAACTGTTGCTACTAGCCAAGGAGTGCTTTGCTGGGACAGAAAACAAGGACAGCTACCCCAGCACAGCATATTGGGCATGACCGCAGGTTTCTAAACGAGCCAGAAAAATTACAGTCTTCTTTCAGATTACTGAACATACATTGAGTATCTTCTTATACACGCGAGGATACCTAGCTATGTAACCTCAGCTGTCAGGATCTTTTATCTTTGTGTTAATTTTATTATCCCTTCAGTTCTCCTTCTGCTTGCGGGATGAAAGCAAATCTATGAAGGGGAGGGGTCACTGCCAAAGGTCATCTATATTTAATGCAGTTTCATGTGCTGGGTCACATAGCATTCCCAGGCTGAAAAGAAGGCTCTGTTGCTGGGACTTTAAAAAACAAGTTGAAGGTAGCGTACAGGCACAGTACAAGCTGTTGTCAATCAGTTCTTACTGTGCCTCCCAATTTTTTCAGAATAACTAGAGTAAACCTTCCAACTTTTCTAAGTGCACTGTTCTGTTATGGGGGGAAAAAAGTCTTTGGAGGGTTCACATTCGTTTCATTAGAAACAAGCCCACAGGATTCACTTATTCCCAGTAGTATGAGCTCTGTTACTTCACTAAGCTCACTTATATGGCAAAGGATTTGCTATTACACATCCCACACCAAAAAGAAGAAGAAAAAAAAAACCAGCCTATTTCAGCTGCTTAAGTTTGTACTACATATTGCTGCACTTACTGGGGTTCCAAGTGAGGGATGCATACTTGCTCAAGAAAACATGGCAGCATATGTTTAATTTTAAGCATGTGCTGTCCAAGTCCCCCTGCACTCATACACAACTGACAAAAGACTTCAGTATAGACTGGTGTGCTCCTCTGAATCCAGGCCAGAGGATATTTGAACAATTCCATAAAGTCATTTTAGATGTTTCTCTGATGAGAAAAAGATTTTATTTCAAAATATCAGGCTCTATCTGCCTGTGCATGCAAGTATGCCACATATGAAGTGACAAAAGTTTGCAGCATCTGACATGCAAATCAGAGAGAAAAGAAGGTAGAGACATGTATAGCGTTAGGCCTGCTTTAATTCAGGCACACTTAATTTTTCCGGAATGCAACAGCGGTCACTGCCATGAAGTTTTCATGCATGAATAACTACAGCAGAATAACGTTCTTAGTGTCTACAGCTGCCTACAGGCTCCAGGAAAACTTGGTCATACACAATATGTATTTTAGACTCCTCATGGAAGCAGAAAGTTTTGTAGAGATCAGAGCTGTAAGTAATCAAAATAGACCTATAATGCAAGATTCAGTTCTAGACATAACTCATGTACCAGGAAACACCAGAACTTAAACAGCCAAGTCAGCTTACTCCAGATTTACACTAGTCTGAGGGCAGTCCAAAATATCTACCATTATAAATGGTCCTGCTTATCTCTCATGCTTTTGGCATTCAGGGAATGAGACCCCCTAATACACTAAAGTGCATATGCACGCGTGTGTATACACATATGCATATAGAATTAGAGAACAACCTAATATTTATCAGCTTGGGTTTAATCAGAAGTAGACCTTCTCACAGACCAGTTTGAGAAAGCTACAGTATTAATTCAAAGGGTAAGTGGAAACTGCAACATGCCTGTATTTCAGTAAAGCCTTTAATAGAGTACCTCAAAATGCTCAAACTAAATTCAAAGTGGATGCCACTCCCCCCCCCAAAAAAAACCACAAAAACAACCCCCACACACCAGCTGCAATGCATTACAGAGGGCCACAATAAACAGCAAAAGGTAAGGGAACTAAAGCAGGATCTGTGATCTACTTTGTCTTAGCCTGTTTCTTAGTAGCAAGGAATAAGGAACAAGAAGCTTCTTAGTAAGATCAACAGATGAATAATATTAATTCAGAACACCGGTAAGTAGAGAGAGGAAAACAAAAATACAAAACAAAGACAGTTAATCAATCCCTCCCTTCTTGTGATGCTAAATCTTTTAAAATGAAAGGCACTTAGTAGCATGTAGAACTGCGTCTTGCAGACGCAAACACCCTCTCCCTCTCCAGTCCCTACAGCGTCACAGCCCCTTGCCTGGGCTAAGTCCCTGTTACGGTGCTTTGTACTGCCCTCCCACTTTCCCCAGTGCTTAGTCTGGAGCAGACTGGGCATCTCGGAGGTGTAAATCATACTTCACAGCCCATGGCTCACCATGAATGGGGTTATTTTGGCTCTCGTATTCCCGTTTCACACCCCACATGCAGAAAGCCAGAAGTGGCTGTAAAGGAGACTGACAAGGTTACAAATCACAGGCTTCTGTGAGCTCGGGAAGCACTGTACAAATACTAGTTTCACACATAGAAGAAAGAAAATGAGGTGGACAATTCTCGTATTATAAGCAACGTGTCAACTGCCTCAGCCATTTCACATCATGGTATGTATGCCGTTTAGCCCTATCCTCTCCACCCTCACCCTCTCCTGTTTCCAGTGCAGGCATCAACACATCATGCTATGGAGAGACCAAAAATTACAGTGCCTTGTCAGGTTTCCTTCTGCCGAGAGAAAAAGGTCTCACTTTTGCCCCTCATTCTCTCTACACACCGATGTGTCAGATGGAGGTCTTGCTTGTCCTCCAGAGCGGGCATTCAACTCCCAAGGCTGTGCACAGGGCTTGTGCCTCACCTCCAAACCTAAAACTTTTCTAATGCTAGCTAGCTCCCCGTTTTAGATGTCAGGAGGTGCAGATCGACCTAGCTGGAGGTACAGATCGACCTAGCTGCACTGCAGTTACAGAAACACTGTCATGGCTGAGGATACAGCTATGGTGCTGTAGTATCCAAGTGGCCCCTCTCATTTGTTACTAATAAGTAAGATCTCCTGGGCAGGGACAAACGGGCTTTGACACACAGAAGAAGAAAGGCTAATAATGTCACCAACATGCCCTGTGGCTAACATTTACAAAGAGACATTTTTACTGCTCAGTGGAGATAGGATAGGAAAAAGCCTCATCTTGTTGGCATACACACACATGCACGCACACACAGGCGCACACTGTGCAAAATTGTTTGAAGAGCCTGTGGTCTTGTTGTTAAATGAGTTGTGAATGTTTCCAAAAAGCCTAAACACTAGACAATGGCAGCACATTGCTAAAGAATGTTTAAGGGATTTAGGCTGATCTGATAATTGCCTGGTAAGACAAAAGCAGAAACAGCTTACAGAAATGAAGGACGTGGGTTTGAATGAAGTTTCAAAAAAAAATTGATCTTTAATTTTTAAGATGACATAGCATACACTGCAAAGAATCACAAAACACCGACTACAAGATAAAAATAGAACAGGTCTTCTGTCAGGAGAGCAAATCCACATTTACACACCCTTTCAGAGGACAGACATCCAGAACTCCACATTTGAAAGAGTAAGTCTCCCCACTTGCTCCGAGCCTTTATAAGACACCCAACCAAGAGTGATTTTCATTTCGTACAGTGCAAAGGCAGGAGCATGATGCAAACACAGATGACTTGAACTTTCATTTTTTCACCCCCAACTTTCTAGATGAAGCAGCCAGGACACGTATAACATAGACGAAACACCGATTTGTGCAAGAACTGCAACTCTGGTCTTGTTTCTATAGTCAAAACCATTTAAATTGGAGTTGGATGAATCCAGCAAAAAATACATCTGTGAACATTTCCTGGCCTGTTAAAATGCTTATGTTCATACACTTCCACATCAGTATTCTGCACATATCCCACGCCCACATTTAGACAAAAGGAGTGGCCTCTGGCTCAGATGGTCCCTGAGCAACAAATCCTTGGAGGCTGGGCAAGTACAACTGAGAAAGTATCACCTTATTCTTATTATCTTCACCTTATTCTTATTATCTTCCTTTGGCACAGCTATCAGAGACAGAGCACTACGATCTGAGCCAACACGGCTATTTCTACAAACATCCATGCTGGTAAGTGGGAAGCAAATTTTAGTTTCATGAGAAGAGGGTTACGCATAGCATCAACCTCCCTGCTTGCACACACCCCAGAAACACTTAACACATCCCATCAGGAAACAGGAACAACATCTGATCGTTCAGCCCAGGCTGAATACATCTAAAAAGTTTTTCTAAATATTGAAAGAATTAAAAGTCTACACATCCCTAAAATAGTCAACAAACAACCATGAACACTACATGCTTAAGAAAAATCAAATTCTTTACATTATAATTCCACTAGCAGAAAAAGAAAAGTTTATTTGCTCTACTTTGTTTTCATACGCATATTAAGGAAAAATCAGAGCCTACCTACCACCTGAAAACAATTACTGTGCTCAGATAGCCCTCTGAGCAGCAACTGGATCTGTAATGCAGATACATGTAATGTATCTAAGCAGTTCTGTAACAAGTAAAGACCATAAATTGAGAGACCCCAGATAAGAAGGCAAACAAATGAAAGTCTCAGAAGACAATACACGCCTGCTATCACAAAGCGGGGTCTGTCGTATCACACACGCAATATCACAAAGCAATAAGCACTGTTCTTTTATATTAAGCACAGCAGTATGTTCCAAGTCAGAATTCTATTAGCTTCTTTAATACTTATTTTATTAAGCAGGAGAAAAACGACTAAATCAGATGGCAGTCTCACATATTCAGTACAACCCTGAATGAAGCTTCTGCAACATTTTAGCAAATATTTATTGCAGATACAGAGAAGCCGTTCCTCTGTTAGGTTTGTGATCAGCTGTAGTTACCATACACTAGGACTGAAACAGAAATTTCAATGAGAAACTGGCAAAGCATAAATACATGTAAGAGATGGAAAAGGCAAGGACTCCAAATTCACTGAATACATAACCTGTTTTTCCACTAGATGCATTTTAATTACATTTTGCAGATGGTTTTTTGAATCTTTTGCCATAGCATGTGAAATTAATTTTTGAGGGGAGGGAATGCAAGAGGAGCTTTTCTATATTTACATGTTAAAGAGTATTTGCTGGTCTAGGCATGGTAAAATGTGTTCTGCTATTCAAGGGAGGCACTTTCCAGGGACACTACACACCAGTTTCCAGGTCTGAACAACTCAGAAGCGACAGCATTCCCCTGGAGCGGGTACGTGCATACACAAACTAGTCCTCTGTCTTAAATAAATTCAGAGTCTTGACGTAGGATGGATTCCCATTCTTGTTCCACCAAACTGGAAGCGAAGCTAAAAGTGGCCACTTTTCACTGCCATTTTAAAAGTTTACAATATTTCTCCAATATTTAGAAAAGCCACATTCCAGCAACAAATGGATTACAAGAAAAAGAAAGAAAGAAACTTCTTTTCCCATTACCTATTTTAAGCAATGCTTTGATTTATTGTGAGGGGGGCAGCCGAACAAGATAAACGTGTAGATCTTCACTTGAGATGTAGGCAGCAGAGACAGTCCGGTGCGTTTTGCAGAGTATTTTGGTTTAAGGAGTTCAAAGAATACTTTCTTCTTCAAAGTCAAATTTCACCACCACCGGCCGGGTCATGTTCCACTTCTTATTTCGATTCCTATCCTCGATGAACTCCTGGTAAGGATCTTTCTTTGAAATAGCTTTCTTCGAGCGTACATAACCAAAAAAGACAGTTAATGCCAGGAAAGAGTAAAACAACATGACAAAGAGGATGAAGAAATAGGCGTTGTCATATGGTTTGTATTGTGGCTCTTTTTGTTCTGTAGCATTTTTCCTTGTGTCCAGGTTCCTTTCCAGAAGTTGCAGAACACATTGCGAGATGAGAGAAGCTAAAGCTGTTTGGTTCATGTTGGGGAATTAAAAAGCACGTCAGAAAACACAGAGGTGAGTGAGCATCGAGGGGCCCCCAAGCGATGCTTCGTTGAAATGGGAATCTATCCACTAGCTTTAACAGGAGTTGGATCTGGCCTGTAATCATTTCCTCTTTTGGTAAGGAATGCTGTTAAGCACTTATTGGGTCTCAGTCATTTGATAATGAGGCATTTGGCTGATAAGCCTGCCTTGCCTATGAAGTGAAGTCTATTAATAATAACAATAATGGAACAATAACAAATCCCTGAGACATACATCTGCCAGGCAGTTTTAAATGTGTGATTACCCCCCACCCCTATATTTGGGGAACAAATCTGCTCAAGTCACTAAGTGAAAAGATTTTAAAAGCACCAGTGGGATGTGATAGGGGTCCAGGGGCGGGGGGGGGGGAATAATCAGACCCTCAGTGGAGGAAGGTGCTTAAGCCCATCTCTGAGTTGAAACTCATAAACAGTCTCACACATTTTCTGACAAGCATCTCTAAATGCCATTCTCAGGTGCTTTCTCTCAGCATCACAGCTGGCAGGCTGTGCAAGAGGATGGCCCAGAGTTTGATGCCTTTCTGCACAGTCCCTAGAGAAAGGCCATCAAAATCCACTGTCTGTGGAGGAAACCAGCATTCAGGATAAGAAAGGGTTGTTGAATACCAATATGGCATTTCAACCGGTTGCTATCTGTAAGTTAAACATGAAAACTTAAATTTCAACTCAAATATGACAGTGTCAGAGCTTAAATGGGCAGCTGAATGTTTTAATGTGTCTGTGTTAAGTATTAGGACTGGTAGTCTGTAGCTGTGTGCCACCACAAATACGTACCACGCTAGAAATATGCAAGAAAGTAATATCCAAACTGAAAAGAACTGCCTATAAAGTCGTTCTGGAAAATGAAACCCTTGACTGCCACTGACAAGTGGACTACACCGAATATTTTCAGACAAGGAGCAAGGGGGTTAAGTCTTCTCCAGAGTGGTTTGTCACAGGTCATGTCTACTTGCATGATAATAGCAGAGCTGTGCTCTGTGGATTCCTGCTTCCTATTGTGTTTTACAGGCTAGGTCACTCTAAAGTAAATTGTTGTTTTACAAAGTAGTGAAACCTTATCTCGCTACAAAAAAAAAAAAAAAAAGTCCTTACTGCCACAAACGACAATGCCAGCTGTTTCTTTCTGTGATCTGAATTCTGGGGAGTAAGCACCATGACTTTGAAGTGGAGAGCACATCACCCGACTAGCAGTTTGCCAACTCTGCACTGTTTCTTTAGGCCTGACCCCCTGAACTGATTGTATGATGACTAATTCACATGCTAAGATTGCAGTATATCGGTATCACTAAACAGCCTGCATTTGTCATTAAGGGTTTCTTGTAAAAAGAAAGATGAAAGTGAAGTCTGTAATTTTATATGAGCAGCAGACTATGGTATAAGTACATTTAGAATATGCAACTTCTAGAAGAAATGTTCAGCTCCACATTTAACTATTTGTTTTAAAATCAGCCTTTAAAAAAAAAAAAAGAAAAAAGATGAAAAATCCCCATAAAGAGCAATACCAAATCCTGTTCTTGGTTAGGGCCGAGTTATGGGAGAGATCTTATTCACCTATTTTTGTGCATAAAGGAGAACAGATTTAGGGGACCTAATCTTGTTTCGAGGAGAGAGAAGGAAAGCTTTATCATCAGTTTAACTACAAATAAAATACATTCATTAAACTAGTATAAAATCTTCAGGGGGAACTATGCCCAATTTATACTTGTGTAACTGGAAAAGGATTTTCATTTAGGTTTTGCAACTTTTCCAGAACTCTGTAAACTCTTACTGTTTGTTTGTTTTTTAAAGAATTTGCTTCAGTAAAAGGAGCGTGCGATTCTACATAAATTAAACTGGACACATGCTAATCCCTGTAAATTTCTTGCCTGTTTGAGAAACACATGACCTCTGCTGGCCAAGTTTCTGGGGCTTTTTGGTACTAGCAAAACAAATTAAAAAAAAAAAAAAAAAAAAAAAGCAGGGGGTGGGGTGGGTAGGACACCACAACTGAGTAGAGAAACAAATGACAAAAGTCATACCAGTGAATTCACAGTGATGGTTTTGGGTGCACCGTGAACGAGTAGTGCTGTGCCTACACTTCACCATGCCTCTTAATACAGAGCTGCAGCACCCTGCTTCTTGAGGTGCACAGTCATTATTTCTTAAAGTGTTTTAACTCACATTATGCTATGCAGTGAACTGACAGCCTCACACATCTAAGCAGTTTTTTAATGCTTCTTAATGAAAGGCACACAAAGACTTGTACTTTCTTTCCCCACCTTTCAGACAGTCAGATCCACATTAGTCTAAGCCTGGAAGCTACGTTACCGTGTTAACATTGGACCAACGCTTGTCAATACGTGGCCTTCATCCCGCAGGTAGCTCGCAAACTCAGAATCCAGGCACAATGAACTCAGCTCTACACCTTCCTTTTCAGAGACATGCCATAAGGCATCTGGGTCTCCCCATGGTAGGAGCTACTCTAGGCCAGAGTAAACCACCCTTAACATAATTGATACCACATTTCACCAGTTTCCACGTGACTACTCATGGCGCGATCTCCACACCACCTAAGAAAGGATGATGCACAAAGGAAGACCTGTAGCCTTAACGCTGCCCACTGTAGGAAAGATTTAAAGGCTTTGCATACTCATATACGAGAAAACTACAAACCAAGGAACACACGTACCATAGCAGACAAACTCTTTTGCCTCCAAACTCAAATGGTTAGACTGGGCCTCCAGGCATGCTTCCAGGCAAGTGGTGGGGCCCCAACTGCACTCTGATCAGCCTCAGGAAGCATTATGCCTTCCAGCCACAGCATAGCTTATTCCCTCCGGCTAAGGAAGACCTGGGAGAGGAGAGCTGCTCACTAATGGCCCATAGAACCCACCTGTGCTGCCCAGCCTTGCCCTTCCCGAAATGCTGGTGCCCAAACACACCTGCATCGAGAGCCAGATGATATGACCCAACCCCAATTAAAGGGAGACGTTCGTTCACCCTTCTGCTCCTCTAATGTAATCTGGTTTTATTGTAACTTAGGATGTTTCTGTGCACTGTTTCTGCATCTAGTTGAACAGATCAATGTTCTGTTAGGCTACACAAACAAACACTGCTTTAAAGTTGCTTTTTCTCTCCTTCTTTTTCACCCTCCCCCAAACAGCTAAAAGTACATAATGGTGCTTTGAACAAGATCCTAAAGAGCTATTTCCATAAAGTGGTCCAATTCTTTTTAGAGATGTAAGTACACGAAATTCTTCAAATGCGGGGGGACAATGAGTGAAGATTAAAAAGAAAGCAAAAGATTAAAAGGAAAAGACCATAAGAAAAACTCAAAGGGGGGGAAAAAGATCAAAAAGAGGATTAACCATGTTACTTGTTGTTTTTCAGAAATTAAAGAAGTATGGAGGATAAGGAATTTGTTTCCTTTTGGCCCTAGAAAAATGCCAATTATGGTAGCTAAATTGCCAGGATCACATATCAGTATGCTTTGGAAATGTGAGAAATGGATGGGAAATATAAACACAGGGCAATAGCTTACAGTTATGTTATGAATTAAGCCACAAAAATATCAAGATTTAGTCACTGAATAAGCTGCCAAAGTTAATCTTTCCTGATGAACTTGAGCAGAATCAGAATAGAAGCAACAGAACTGTAGTTTGACAGATCAAAATTGCCTTGTTCACTCATCTTTGCTATCTTTGGGTCCTCACACACCTAAAATTTCCACTAAAAATCAAAGAAAAGTGCCTAGGTGCACATGGACATAAGATGGAGCTCCTTATCTACTGTGTGTTTTCATTTTAGGAGTTTTTTTAAAGCTTTAGGGATAAAAAAATTAACTACTCCGAGTCCCTTTTTGGCAAGCGAGCTTGCGATACTATCCACGCTAGCACAGCTTTTGTTTTCCTTTAGATTTTTAGGACACAATAGCAGAACCTTTTGGGGGGGTGGAGAAACAGTTTCCTTCCAGGTCTTCTAAATATGTGGCATTTATGTAGCCCTTTACAGGTAAGAATGACAAAAGGAGGCAGGCAGGGATTTCTGCCACAAGCTTGATGAGCGTCTAAACCCAGATACGATTTACTAAGATCTACAGCGTAATTTCACCCAAGCCAACTATTTTTTACTGAGGCTCACCAGATGGTTTTGCTGTGCTCAGCTCTCACCAAGGTGAGACAGGCCAGCCCTGCACCCTGCCGCCGCAGCTGGGGACAGCCGCCTGGCCTGGGAGGACACCTGGGAGGGCCCGGCCACCTGCAGGACTGACAGATACCTCACGCCTGAGACTCTGTCTCGGTCTGAATCGAGACTGGATCCGACAAAATGCTCTGAAACCAAAGCCAGCCTAAAGCGAAGGCTCACAGGAGCGGTCTTGTTTGGATCCCAAGTGTGGTTATCAAGCAAATCCCCAGAAGCCACTCACCAGCGACCCTGATCCCAACCACACCACATTGCTGCTCACATGTAGATCACCTGGGACTGCCGCAGCACTAACTTAGCTCCACCACATCCCACAGTAGCACCTGCAAAGGGAGCGGGATTTAATCTTACACAGTGCTCCACACGCCAGGAGCTGAACACAGAAATGGCACATGCTGTTCCCAGCCATTCCCAAAGGACAGACCAAGCTCTGCCCAGAGGTACCCACCCAGGCACCCCTTCTGCCACAGGCAGGAACACCTCTGCCCTGGCTGCTTCCCTCAGCTGCCGCTCGCTGACCCCATATGCTCAAGGAAAATGTGCTTTTAGCCGTACTGAGGGGCCACAGCACCATCTCCCCTCCCCATCCACCGTGTGCCTTCCCTGGGACAGCAGCACCCATGTGGAAAACTGTATTTGGGCTTCACCTTGAGGAGAAACCACCCCTCAGCTTTCTCAAAGGATTTCCAGCACGGTTCCTGCTGTCTCCCCTACCCACCTGCAGGGAAAGCTGTGCTGTTGCCATCACCTGTGGCAGCTGGACACCCCGGCACCGGAGAGACAAGATGGCTGACCCCTCGGCCCTCATACACCACAGAGCACAGTCCCACCACCTCTCCTGGCTGAGCACTGTCCCGCTCCCCACTCACACCCCCGATCTTCTCCAGCCCCTGCAAGTCAGAAACCGCCCCCAGCAGCAGCTGTTTGCCCCACTAAGGGCTGCCCGCCTCCACAGCTGCTGGGTGCCATGTCACTGGCTGCTCCCCACAGGACAGGTGCTCCACAGTGGCCCCCAGTGCCCCCCTGCCATCCCTTTCCCAGTGCCCACCACGGCTACACGACACCGCGCTTAGAAACCCCTCTGAGCTCTAAAAGAAAAGCTGAACTCCATCTTACTTTTTAACAGATATTCATTGTCCCCTTTTCAAATCAGGCAACCCTGACTGTTTAAAAATTTCCCTCAGGTTTCACTGCCAGGTGAAGGGGTGAGGCACCATTGTGGAACCCCTGCAGTTTGCGCCGGTGCCCGCCGGCACTGCTCTGCCCTGAGGCCCGGCAGCGGGAAGCCATGGCAGTGCAGCCTACCCTGCTTTCCGCAGCCTCCGGGCCCGCAGCCAGGCACCCTCGCTGAGGCAGCTGGGCGGTCACAGCATTTGGAAGGAGCGGGAGAGAGATAAACTCTTAAGCCGACGCAGGCACTGGTCTCACTGATGGGCACCTGCGGAGCGGAAGGGCTCCAAGTCACCGGAGAGCCGCAGGGGAAAGGGACGCGAGGGGGAGCAGCCATGACACCGAGGGAAAGGGGGTGTCTTCCACCACGTGGAGACTTCAGGCGGAGACGATGGAGAAAGGGTTCGGTCAAACGCTGGGTAATGGACTCGACAGAGGGGCAAGACCCTGACGAGGTTCTGCGCCTGGTGTTGTGCAGAACTGGATTATCCCTGCCAGCCCCACCGCCCCCTCGCCAGGATAGACACAGTGGAGCTAAAACAGCATTTCAAAAACCTCTGGAGATTTGTACACTTTGTAAATCATTCCAGTACCGACCGCGGGGATGCTCACACAAGGGTGGGCTCCAAAGAAATTTTGTCCATCTCTGAATTGCTGAATTATAAAGTATTATGGGTTAAGTGTGCAGAGTACCTGTAACAATCATCCTTAAAAAGCTAAACTCTTACAGGTATATGCACTTGAGATCATTATGAATAAATGCATATATATGGGGAGAAAAATATTTGTGTTAATGGTACAGAGTCTGTGATAAAAAAACATGGATAATTGTACAGAGGTGTAAGAAAAACTGAGAACATAATTGTGTACAGCACAAGCAAAGATACCCGTGTGAGCGCTGAAAGGAGGAGAGTGCGGGAAGAAACAAGTAGCTTAACATTTGGTTATGGCCTAAGGGACAAACTTTGCTGAAGATGAAGACACCGAATAGTTAATAAAGCTTCTGAACTGTTTCCAATTCTCAGACAAGGAAGCAATAGTTCTGCTCTTATCAGCAACTGCTCTTTCATATTTGTGTAT
This sequence comes from Aptenodytes patagonicus, assembly GCF_965638725.1. Lineage (NCBI taxonomy): Eukaryota > Metazoa > Chordata > Aves > Sphenisciformes > Spheniscidae > Aptenodytes > Aptenodytes patagonicus. The sequence goes on from NC_134954.1 coordinate 3,342,040, forward strand.
CGAGCTAGCTTTATTAAATTATTCAGCAAAGGTCAAATGTGATGTGTCTTCCTAGTTTTATTATGATTTTTCATGACATTGCCTGAGTAGTTGAATAATAAACAGTGCATGTCAAAACGCTGCAGTGCCCGAGCTATCCACAGGCACTCTGGATTATAAGCCTGCTCAGTCATCAGTTCTGAGGCAATATAAATGCATTAAGCGAATATTTAAACTCCATGTAAGCACTGCAAAGAGTTGCTTGTGGAACCACGACGGCAAAACAGAACCGTGCTCCAGCACTACGTATACGTACCGATTTTGAAGCCTGCTTGTACGATAAATAGTTTGTAAGTTTTTGAACCTGACTAACCATCTAGCTAAAGCACTTTACTCCCTGTGACTGATGACAACTTCCCAGCCTGTGATGAGCTGCCCAGAAGTGCTGGGAGAGAGTAAGTAATGAAAATCTGACAGACCGAAGGGCCTATTACCTACAACGACCGCAGAAGCAGATTGCAATTTTGGTTATTTTGAATAGACAAATATCTTGAACAGATTCAGGTCAACTCATGTGATTCTTTAAGATAACCCTATGACTCCATATAAATATATGCACTGATTTATGATAACACTGGCTACAGAATAAACTGAAAGACACACGAGACTTTTTCAGGCAGTGGCAAATGAGCATTGCAATGTCATATATATATAATCTAAACAAAATACCTATCTAATGTTAATTGAACAGAAATTTAGCAATTTAATTTAATGTAGTTGTTCATATTGTCCCAGAATATTTTTGTCTGGCTCTAGGCAATATCTAGATGCCATTGGAAAAGGCAAAAGAAATTGAAAATGGGATCTTCTGATCAGGGTACGGGTTTTCTTACAGTTATTAAGTGAGCAACAGAACATTGACGTGAACAATACAAAGGTTTATGAATTCAAGCTGTTACAGGTTTCTGATCGTCTCATTGATATTGCCTTCAAATAATTTCTTGTTATTTTATATAGAGATACCTTTTAGTAGTGTACTTTACAGACTTTAAGGTCAGAAGACTTTATGGATAGAAAACATTGAGAACTTTCACGATTACTAGCATAGCAAAAATGTATGCTTTACATGTTAGCAGTAAACAGCACTCTGACAAAAGGGAATACATTTCTTACATGTATGAGAATATATCACAGAACTCAGACATAATTTGCATGCTATAGTCTGTCATACTTCTGAGAAAATGCAAATACATCCTTGCTACATAAATTATTAGTAGCATTTGATAATTTGGATTTCCAAAATTAAGTAACTTTGTATTTTTTCATTAAGTTTGGAGATCTAGGTTACAGACCTATACCCACATTTTTTAAGTTTGAATTTGCACAGACCTTAACCTTGGGATTAAAAATCTAGCTCTAATATCACACTTATGCAGAAACGTATTTCTGAGGACATAGATCCTGTTTAACAATCAGCTATTTTCAGTGAAGATTTGTAGGTTCAGATAGGCATTTTGTGCCTTTCAAAATAGCTACAGAAAGATACAGTTGAACAGCATTTGTCACATGGACAGACATGAGACTTTTTAGCAATATGGAGTAGAAAACCCCATGTGATTATTGGAGAAAAATGTTTATTTATATGTTTTATTTAAATGGGATACACTGAATTATCCAGGGAAAATAGAAGGAAAATAGGTGCCATTAAAAATAATTCTTTTCCTAGCTCATTCATTAAATACTACGCATGCTCAAATAAAGAAATAGTAACATATACCAATGTAAATATATGCCAAAATGCATACATTGGGTATTTTGATGGGCGCAGAGGTTATTTGTAGATAAAGGAAGATTTAAAAGCAAAGAATAAATTAAAAATCACAGTTGTGCCATAAGGAATAAATATTTTTTCATCAAAGCCTGTCTCTCAAGAGTTTCCAATTCTTATGTCTACGAGATGATAGACAGTTGGTTAAGCAGCTGTTATTATTTATTTCCATCTTGTAAAATATGCAACACCCCCCAAAAAAAAGGGGAAGCACCCTGAGATCCGTCCTTTCTGCGCTCATCAGTAAGTAGGTTTTGGACCCCATTGCTACGAGCACATTCCTCCAAGCTATTCCATGGCATTTCTGTCAAACGCAATATCCATGGCAGGCTCGTGCCCCTTTGACTTCCCGAGTGTTCAGGATTCGTATTCCAGAAACACATGTGGCTCCCAAGAACCTCTTCAGCCTTGACAGTGATAACAAGAAGGGATCAACAGTACCCCAAGTAATCCTTATAGCTCTGTCAAAGGTTCCTATGGCGCATCATAAATCAGGAAACTGCTTAGTCCCTCTGCCCTGGGCTCCTCGCTTCCTCTGGCAAGAGCTCATCCCGGTTCCCTGCTCGCACAGCTTGCCTGCGAGAGGACTGGACGATTTTCTCCTTATCTGTCTTGTTTCCAGGCTCTCCTGCTCTGCATTAGCCTCTCACGCAAGGAAGTACTTGGGAGACACTTAAAAAGAGGACGGAGCAGCCAAAATGCCCGCTGTCTAACTTCAGGTTGGAAAAGCACCTCGCCAGTAGCACCGCGGGGATGGAGAAATCACAGCTCTGTCCCACGCCCCACAGCTGCCGGAACAGAAAAGGACAGACAGCGAAGGTGGCATTTTGCATTCATCCTGCAACAAAGGTACACCCTTTCCGGGAAGGAGCAATCATACAGACACCATCCACTTCTGAACGGTGCAAGCAAGCAGGCTTTTATCCTGTACTTCACGGCAAAGGGTGAAAAAGAGGCTTTTTCCCCACGAGGGGGGAAAAAGAGGCTTATTTGGCCTTTGCAGCAAGCCTAGGACACAAGGCAAATGCCAAGGGCCAAATCCTCGGGGAGGGGAAGTAACATTGAAAAAAAAAATCAGAAAAACTAGCAGTTTAGAGCAGGGAATAGGAATTAATAAGAGACTTTTACATTTTAATTGTCACAGAAATTAAAAGCATATCAGAAAAACATAAACTGGAAGGAAAAAAGAAATCCCCTTTCCCCATTTTTCAGCATTTTTTTAACGTCCTCTTTTCAAAAAGTATATTCCTTCCTTTTCCAGCAGAAGAGGGCTAGAGTTAAAAGAACAAAATAAAAATAAAACAAAAATAAAATGCACACAGAAATAGAAGCCGAAAGAAATTCAAGGTGGTTGAATTTTGTGGTCGCCCACAAAACGGCGAGGAAATTAAATGTCTGCCAAGCCTAGTGTGAAGTAAAATTTCTTCATACACTGATGTGCCACTAAAAGTTACTCCATTCGTTTTGAAGGGTCTTCCCCATGTTTCAATCAGCTTGCATGTAAGCCTATTCAAAAATTCTTGAGGCTTCTAAGGGAAAAAAAATATAATTCAGGACAGATACCGCGCATAACTGATTACAAAGTTCCTGCATTGTATGAAGCCATCCCCGTTGCCCTACTTCTGCTGGGTTTAAGCCCGGTTTGTTTTCTTTTAAATGCCCAGCAAAGGCACAATGCTTTTCTCTTGTTGGGAAGACGTACTGCTGGTACCAATAGCACTTGAAAAATGCATAGTTCATGAACAAACACAGAGCTCCGGGTGGCACGTTAGTGGTACCTGGGCATAGAGGCTGCCTGAGGCTCCCGCAGCCCTCGGGTGTGTGCAGAATACGCTGACATAATGAATACAGTTTGCGTTGAAGGTAACATGGTTTATTTCTTCATGATATTCAGATTAAAATGTATCAATGTATTTAGCACAATACTACATTTTAGGACAAAATCATCAGTGCTTTGCAAGTCTTCATAATGTTTATTCATTATAAATAGTAAATATTTACTGAACTTTTTACATGAAAGACGTTTGTTTTTTGTTTTCTTTTTTTATTTGTTTTTTTTGTTTTTTGTGGTTTTTTTACAACACGTATGTTGTTGTAGAGGCTGCAACACAAAGATAATATTTCATTTTTCCATCACCCTTAAGACCAATGTGTGAACTAACCTCTGTACTGAACCTAGTCTAACTCACTACTTCATAGTCCTTAACGCTAAAAGGAATGTATTTGTGTTCTGCCTCCCTCTTTGTTCCAAGAATAGAGAGAAATAAATAAACACCGCCTTCCATCTTCCTCTTCCTCTCAACATCACAAAACACAAATTTATTGACATTCTAAAATGTCACAATGCAAACTTCTTGTAAACCTTGGTTTCTATAATCATATTTTCTATATTGGATATCGCTGTATAATTTAAACAAATGTGTCAAATACAGGTCCATCTCTGTCCATGTCCTGTACATCACTAAAAAAAGTAAACGTAATCATTCATTCGTATTGTTTCCTGAAAACGACCTCTAAATCATGATTAGCAAGCTGGATTTTAGTTGTCCAGTAGACTGCAACATTTCTGTATTTTATCGTCAGGAATTATGCACTGCAAAAATAAAAGTACCTGCAAAAATATAGTTCTGATTCTATCTATATGACTTTGGATGATCCCAAAGTTTGTGTGAGGTACACAGTATTGCACGTTGCTAGGCAGTCGTGAAAAATCAGTCGCGTTGTTGATTTTTTTTTTTCCTCCCACGTTTGTTCGAAAAGGTACAACGGACTAGGAAAACTCCACATACGAAAAGGTAACATCTGCTTTTCATGTTACACAAGATCTCGTCTCTTGGTAAAGCACAACTTGTAAGTGACATTTATTGACAACCTGATTACAAAAGCATGGTAAGATAACCGATAAGTTGCTCGGCAAGTCTTTCGCACTCATCCTAGCTTCCTATGGACCGTGACATTTCCTCTTGATGACAATTTCCAGTGTGTAAAATGGAAGAGGTTCTCCTGCCCTTGCTTCAGAAACTGAGCAGTTTTACAGTTAGGCAAAAGTCAGCACTGGATGTCAGATGAGTCAGAGTACGCAGAGCTCAACTGCTCTAAGTTTCAAAATGTTCCATTTGTCCCAATCAAAGCACATTAATTTCAACAACAAAAAATGGAATGTTTTGCCAGGCAGTGATATTAAATACTGCTCTGTTTTGTATACCCACTCATAATGAACCATGTCGCATTTATTTATTCATTATTGCTTTTGGCCTTTGTCTTCTGTGTAGCTTTATCCAGCCTTCAAAAGTCTACTAAAAGCTATGACTGGAGAGAACATAACAAGCCTGCTTCTCTCAGTGGGGCTGCCCCAGTTTAGGCTGCAGTGTGGTGAGAAGATCCCTCGTATCCGAGCCTTGGAGTGAGACTGGAAAACAAGACCAGCTTTAACTTGAAGTGGACAGTTCATTTATGCAATATCTGGCTTCAGATAATGAAAGGCACCTGCAAAAAAGCAAAAGAAGCTTTTTAAGTCATGCTGTGACAACTTCACAGCATGGGGCCATGCCAACTACAGGTTGACATTGTCATATTTAATACTGATATATCAAAGGAAAGGGACTAATATTTTTATTCCTAGGACAAGTTTGACAAAACTCTATGTATCTAGGATTATATACTGTAATGATTCTTGAGCTGACCTCATTAAGAACATGTGTTTCTAATAGTGGAATGCCAGTGGTTATTTCATTTTGGACAACCCTTATGTTTTACCTAATGGCAATCAGGTTTCATGTCTCAACAATTAATAACATCAAGATGTTGTTGACATCACTTAAGAAAATAATTATGCAGCAGAAATCTTGCTCGAACAATCAGCTATCTCACCAGTGCACTCCACTCGGCTTTGGAGAGAAGTGGTAGTTGGCCATCAGGATCTCTGCTCATAATTTTCTTTGTTACAGACAGAAAGTACAGACCGTTGATAAACGGGTACGGTACTGCACTTCACGGCGCAAATGTCCCAATACTCACTTTGTCCGTATTGTCCATACTGGTAGCCTGTGACAGGGTCCATGCTGTAACCCGTGGTGCTGTAGGTCGGTGGGCAGTAGGACTGGGACGTAGGCAGGCTGTCTAAACTCTTCATATGATCTAACCGCTGGCTGCAGCTGGCTGAGACAGTGGTGGTGGGCTCCAGGCCCCCAGTTAACGGGGACAGGGCATAATCAGTTTGGGGCTGGTGAGGCACACCGCCGTGGTTAGTCAAGAGTCCCATTACCTAAAAGGTAGAATAATAGAAAGAGTTAAAATATGTGAAGAACTGTCTTGCTTACAGAGCCACAGGAGTTCTCAAGTCTGTCATTTGATTTCCCAAAGTAGGTAGACTTGGTATTCAAACCATGCTTTGAGTACCTAATCCAAAGAGGAAGTGGAATTTGGTTGCATCATCCACCAAAATAAAAACTGATGGCTAACCACCAATAAAAAGCGATACCAAGGGCAAATAAGGAAAAATCACTTTTAAAACTTTTATGATTTTAGAGTGCCTGATCCCATGCCCCAGCTGGGATCTCTGCAGATGTTTATTCCTTCAGGACTCAATTATAAGAGATTAAAAGGCAAGTAGTGGCTCTTTAGCCACGCTCTCCTGCACAATCTACAAACACAGAAAAGCTGGGAAAAAGCTCACACAATTTTTTTTTCCCCCCAAGATCAGCAGTCATTAAAATGAAATTAATTTGGAGCGGATCACAGCAATGCTACCGATGGAAGTAACAAAGAATCCCAGCACAACATGAATACGTGGGGAAGGGGCAGAGCAGCCGTAACTCCTGCTGCTGCATGCCCTCTGTGCTGGCCTGGGAAGAAATGAATGTGAGAGAGTAAAGTGATGGTCGCAACACCAGTTCCCAACTTCATCCGCTGAGTTAGAGGACACAACAGAAATGGTCTGGTCTGGCGTTCCAGACCGGCTTCAAGTCAGCTGTGACCCCCTTAATAAGCTGCTTGTACATGAACAGTTATGAAATCAGCAGTCAAGATTAGTTGAAAAGAGATTAGTGGAAAATACGTGCTTGTCCCTATAGAAGCCCAGTCCTCTAGGCCATAATTTCCAGTAGAAAAGCAAACAAAATTTCGAAAGCAGCTGTGCTTTCAAGCAGGAGTGAAGGAAGCTACGGTGATAAGTTATTGTACAAAAATCACTCTCGCTATAGGTTGGTGTGCATTTCCTTTCCCAGCACATCTCTATAGCACATTCTGAAAACAAGTACTACTGAGAGAATTGCTTGATTCTGCTGGAATAAGTTGCACTTCAAAACCTGAGAAACAGCTTGCAGCCTGTAACGGATGGATGGCGTACAGCTTCTGCCAAAACAGCCTATTCTGATAATATACAGGTTGTTCTTCCTCCAAAAAGGCATTACAAATATCTGACACATGCTGTGAGATAATCATTTTGCTTTACTGCACTTCTTACCATAAACTAAAAAGAAACTATTAAAATTGGAGTCTATTTTGTAAAGAACAAATCTGTGCTGATATGAACAGGTCTGGTTCCTGAAGCTCTGATGCTCCTTCTTGAATTGTATTTATTTTCCATCGCAAAAGAAAAGGGTTTATTATCGCAGGGAGCTTGTGGTCCCAGCTCTGAGTTTTGCTTGTGTTTTAATGAATAAATGAAATGAGCCCCAGGGATCATGATTTAAGCAGGAAGGAAGACCCATCCAGGTCTTACACGTCTGACAAGGAAAAGAGCAAGAGGCACAAGCAGAGTACTTCAAAAAGAGACACCCCGATACCTGCACTGAGAACACAAAACATCTCTGCATCGGATGCACCCAAGACATCTCACCGAAAAGAAAAAAAAATGCTGAGAAAGAGGTTCGGTTACTACTTACAGCACTAGAATGTTCACTTGTTTCACTAAGCAGAAAAACAGGAATTTAACTGACGGTATTTTCTGAATGTTTCACAAACAGAAGTTTTCATGCAAAAAGAAGTTTCAAAATAGATCCAAAGACTTCATTTAGATACTGAAATCTTATAACTTTTAAGTTAAAAACACAAAAGAAGAATTTGGATTCAGGCTACAAGATATTTTCTATTTAATTCAAATAGTCTTTTCAATGCACAAAACATATTAAAAAAATTTGAGGTTAATAAAAAACAATTAAAAAAAAATCTCTGGAATCACCACAGATTGAAAAATCATGCTATTTGCACAGCAACTTGCACAGCATTTTTTCCCAAAACTCCCTAAAAGCTGAAATGACTGGGCCCTCAACTTTTTCTTCTAAAAATTGGTTCCTGAAAAGTATTAAAATTTCTAAAGATTATTTTAGTAAGTTTTTCTACTTTAGGAATTACAAACATTTTTCTTGTACCTTTGGTCCTGAAAATCTAGCATGCTTAATGATCTGACATTGCATCAGCAGGATACAATATTAGAACCTATGTTCATTTAGGTTATATTAATCCTTGTCCTTTAAAATTAACACTAATAGAGTTAAAAGAAGAGAAAGATCCACAAAAAACATAGCTGAACTTAAACATTTACATTGAAAGTTACTACTCTGGAAAATATTTATGTTGGCACAAGTATCATGGTTTTGACTACAGTTTAAAACACACAGGGTTTATCAGAGATCTGAAATAAGCGCACAGCCCTTTCCATTCCCGCGTAGCACCTATGTGATACCGATATTTACGGGGCTTTACCGCGTTCTGTTCCAAGTTCAAGGGCAGGGAGAACGGGCTGGGCTCGCGGTGCCCTCGCAGCCCCGCTGGAGTCCCGACGGCAATCTTCTCCGCCTGAGCGCCCTCACATCACACGCTGCCTCTACCTGGACTTTTAGGACCAATTGCCGAGTTGGACAAATAGCTATTTTACCAACTACGTCCTTTAACTAAACTTTCTTCTGCTCAATATTTTCAACAGAATAGAGCCCAAGAACAACATTATTTGGACTTTGCCAACAAAAACAGCGAGCTCAGAAACTTTGGGATTGGAAGTTATTTTAGAGTTAGAGATTAGCCTTGAAATTTAAACCTGGATCCAGACATGATCTCAAAAGCCACTCAAATTTTGGTAGCATCTATATTTGGAGAGAGATTTGTCTTCTCTGACAAACTAAAATTAGCATTTGGTGAGATTTACTTTAAAAATTTTAAATTAATCAGATAAAGATGCCTAAAGACTTGTATCATTAAGCGCATATGCACCTAATAGGCACTTTGGAGCAGAACTGACACAGCTCTCTGTCTCTGAGGTGGAAAACGCTGAAGTCTGAACGGTAACCATCTTCTCAGAAATATCTTCTTCAGAGGCCCTCAGAATCATCCTGCAGTTGATTAGCATCTAAATAATTAGATTTTTGGTCATGCCTGTTTTGAAAGCTATAAGGGAAGTAGCCTCAGGGCAGAAGTCTTTCATACGGTATGTGCCATGACCTTATCACCCATACAAGGAGTTACAGGAAGGGCATGGCTGACTTTCACCTAATCAATTAGAAAGCCATTAACGGGCCATGTCTGCAAGATGCTCAGCACCCTCAGCTTAGCGGTGTACCAGAGACACACGAAGATCTGGGTTTTGCGACTCGGATCTGCTGCTGGCATGAAACAGTACAGTTCTAAACAGGTAAACAGATCTGATTGGTTTACATAATTAAGGAAGACAATAAATTTATTCAATCCATGTACCATCCAAATTGCTAGAAAATATGTACTTCCCTCTGAATTACTTTGGGAAAGCCGAAGTAGTAATTGTCAGCCTCACAGATCCGGATCCCAAAGAAGTTGAAAGAAAAATCGAGGGCTGATCTAACACCTAGGACCAAATGCTGCTGTAACTATTCAATTTATTTTAGAGAAGAACTCCTATAAATGCAAAAAAATCAGGCTGTAAGTTTTCTGGCTACACATATTTTGTTCTCATTTTTTAAAAACACACGCAGAAATGCTGTTTTATTTTTATCTTGATTTTTGCCAGGACATCAGTAACAGTAATAATTTTCTTCTAAAAGAAAGACTGAGTGCTGGGTCAGGATATGAAGAGCCTTCCTCTAGTCAAATGCATAGCCTTTGAGCTCATACAATAGAAGACGGTATATATAATTGATAAAATAGTTCCATTCTATTGGAAAACAAAGGCATGATTAGGAGTAAGCAAAGAGAACACAGTGAGCTGTAACAACCAAACTCTACAGAAAAGTTTTCAGAGAGCACATCCCAAGCAACCCAAAATATTCACTAGGACAAATCCCTTGCTGGAGGGGTCAGCACCGCATCACTAGCCGAGGATATGATCCAGAAAGAAGAGGAGAAATTGAATGAGGAAAGTCTTAAAGACCATGTACGCAACATCTGGTCCATTATCGGCTATTAGAAAATACTTCTATTATCAACAAAATAAAGGCCATTAAACTGAGAAAAAGCTTATTCTATTTAAATGAAACACTATGCCTGTTAATGTGGTTGGTATTTTAGGATGTGGGACCTACCATAGGCACAATAAAATTCTCATATGTTTTAATTCATTTACGCATGCCTGCATTTAATATGCTTTGTGACCATGTCTGCAATTAATATGATTTATGAGAAAGGAACATGTGCAATATTTTTGGGTACAGTGATACAATTTTTTTTCTCCTCCTGTGAATGAAAGATTTAATGAAACAGCTCAAGGAAAATTGTTGGCAGTTAACGTATTAAGTTGAACTGACAGAATCATGAGTAAACTTTAGTGGAGTTAATGATATCCTCTTATCTGACCCTGACACATTTGCAGCATGTAATTTACAGAAGCTCTGTCCAGGGAATCTTGACAAATGCTCCTAACGATGTCAGGGCAATGTTCCATTCTAATGTAAAACAGATGTGGGTCAGATACCCTCATTCATCACTAACACTGAAAATTTCAAACTCCTTCCGAGATGAATGGCGTTACCTGCTGTTAACTCTTTTCACTGTAGAAAAAGCTCTCCAAACCAAAATATTGCACAAGAAAGAACACAGAAAGGATGGTTCTAATGCATCAGAATGAGAGATTTAGAAGATTAAGTGAAATTAATTAACTACATGGATCTATACCTATAGGATCCTAGAACCACATTGCCGATTCATTTTATATAGATGAGTATTTCTGCCAAATATAGGAAGAAACCCAACAGAAAGCATTTTCGTGCCAAACGGCAAGCACTGGGAACCACATACTTGGCTAATGAAAATAGGAGCAAATACACTGACTTTGAACATCTGATGATCTGACCTTCTGCATCCTCATACCAAATGAGACCTCATGCTGATTTCACACCACTGGACATCAGTGGTAGCTACACTGAAATGAGAGAAGGTGCACTGGTGTACATTTAGGGTAATTAAGAGGATAACTTGATCCTTCATGAATTATATTTTTATCTACAGGAGATTACTAATGTTCACAACATTATCACAGTCTGTCATTGAACCCGTGTCTTTTTTCAGGTGCTAGATCATGGAGTCACAGGACTAGGTAACGTTATCAAAATAATTCAAAGAGAAGCTAATTATCTAGCTCCTGGTTGGATGGAAAATGTCAAGACAACTGAAAAAGTAAAACAGAAAGCCCGAAGAGGAACATATACTCACAATGTTTATATCAACATATATATATATATGAATTTGTAAGTGTGTATATATAAAATTAAACATCTCAAAACTTTTTCAGGCAGTCTCGGAGACTGTAGACTCGTGAGTTTAAATGCTTAAATATGGCAGTATTACGTACAACAGTTCATAACAAGCCTCAATTTGAGATTATGTTGCTCTCTGCCTGTGAACTCTTCTCCTCCCCCCTTCTACTCAACCCAAAACACAACAGAAGGATTCCGGCCATCATGAAAACCAGCCCAGCTGTCTCTAGCTGGGCTCTCACGCACCTTCCCCTCCACAACTGGGATACACAGGTTTGTTCCCTCTGAAAGCAAAACAAACAGAAATTACACTTTTTTTTTATTATTATTATTTCAAACAGTACTCAAATTTTTTTTGCTGGCAGATGGCCAGGGGATGGGATCTGCAAAGCTTTCACAGGAGGACCCTCACCAAACTCAGCGTTTGGCCCTACAACAGCAGCTATTGCACGATCTACACCTACAGGGCTGGATTTGCCAACAGGAAATTGCTACAAAATCCTAGCCATTTAGGTAACAGCAATAAGTTATACATAAACCTGGGGAAAAAAAGATAACGGACAAGCGTAACTGGAGGAATCCAACCAGTAAGGAAGGGTTCACTCACGAGGCTCCCATTAATGTACCTGCCAGGGCCTCCAATCTAACCAGCACTGGGGAAAAACAAGCATTCTGCTATTTTGACTAGAGGAAGGCTCTTCATATCCTGACCCAGCACTCAGTCTTTCTTTTAGAAGAAAATTATTACTGTTACTGATGTCCTGGCAAAAATCAAGATAAAAATAAAACAGTTCTCTCTAGAGGGGTAGACAGTTTTGAAGGAAATTGAGCCCCATGCATTTAAAGACGGATACATGGTTTTCTAGAGTGACTTTGCTAAGGATGAAATTCTGCTCTTTCTGATCCCACTGCAGTACATGCTTTTCACTGAATCATGCCATGGTATTTTTAGTACCTTTCTTTGGAAATCTAAAATATAGAGCATAATTAAGGACTCAAGGGAGCCATCTGTGATTACTCATCACAAAGCCCTCATTCATATACCAGTCCTTAATTGAATAAATATGCAAGTATTCAGATTCCTGTTGATACTTCTATTTCGTAAATTCATTAAAGAATTAGAAGTTCACCAATGCATGCCAGTCATATACTCTATGAAGGGCTGACTCATACTTTCACTTAACAAGTGGTTCAAATTGAACTCCTACGTGTAGCAATAGTTAAAAAATATTTTAAGGGTTGCAGTGATGCCGAATACTCAGCCTGCATACAGTCTATGGAGGAAGGTAAGTCAGTTTTGCGAGCAATATCATTAAAAAAGGGTTAAGAAAACCAAGAAACTGATATGTTTTATATATATTGTGTCATTTTACTGTTACGTTTTTGTATTTAAGATCTCTATATTTTTTTATTGTATTTCTAAACATTTATTTTAATAAAGTTACAGTACAATCGGCTTAAATTTCCAGAAAAGTCCAGAGCTTTTTTTTCTATCTCCATGTAAGATTCCGGAGCTGTAAGAGAAGATCTGTTTTTTGAAGGCTGAAGCCCCACCCACCCCCCCAGCTTTTCTGGCATGATGGGGATGGAGGTGGAAATAGGCCCAGAGACAGAAGTTAAGGTGGACGTTCAAAATGTAAGGTCACCTGTTTATTGTTGTTGCTATATTAATATATCATGTTATAGTCCATATACATATATAATTATAGTATTTAAAATATTGCAATATTTACCAAACGAATAATAAATGTTATTATTCTTGCACGATAACAATTACAAAACTATTGGATCCCATCTATTTGTACCTACTCCAGAAACAGAAATAATCAATACCATTGGCTGAACTTGTTTTTAAAATAAAAACAAACAAAAAAAACCCCCCACCTTGTGCTCACGAAAATTATATCATGTGAATTAAGTTTCTTCCTCACAAAGAAATCCCTGACCTCTGTCTCATGTTCTTGGGTCATTAAGCGAAGAGCTCTCAAAGCCAAGTTCATTGTGACCAAGATCATGAGCTGCTCATTGGTGTGGGACTGGGATCCAAATGAAATGTTTCTGTGGGCAACCAGTTGGACACTCATTCGACAGAAGGTATAGGAAAAAGTATAATAAATTAATAGTTGCTTCCCCCCCCTCCTCCTGTCCCTCTTAATGAGGGAATGCAAGTTTTTAGCCACTGGTTCCTGTGTTTCCCTTAAAAGCAGAGTTAACAAGACAATATGAACATATCTAACTGATTCGACAGCTGCCATCAGATCCATACTTCAGGTTAATGAAAACCAAGTGCTCTCAAAGACTTAAGAGAAGCCAATTGCCTAAGATCTATCTCACCAAAAAGAGTTAGGGGATAATTCTGAAACTCAGGCAGTGAAATGTTTTGACAGTAGAAGAAAGAAACCTTGAAACAGCTTGCATCTTTACTGCTGCTCACAGAAAAGTTTGGAGTTTTCTTATCAAGATTATTCCTGAGCTCCAGGTAACGGCATGAGAACTGCAAACTTTGTTAAAGACTGTTATGACCTTCTCCACAACCCATTCAACATTCAGTCCACTTCCCATTTTGAAACTGCAGCCTTTAAAGTTACTGGTTTGATTCAATTATGGGGGAAGATGACAAGGAAGAGGAAAAAGTAGATGCGAGAAGTTTTCTAGAGGGCAAGGAGGAAAAAAAAAATTATTTCCAGCAGGAGACGGGTTATGCACAGTTGTTCTTTTTCCAGTAAAAACTTAACACTGCAGTACTATTTAAGTCTGGGTATCCTACGGGTTCAATACAGGAAGCAAGTGGCCTCGCGGGCAGCAATGCGAGCAGAGTATCGCTGCTCCATCTGAATCCACGAGCAGTCCGAAATGGCACGCTTCAAAACCAGCGAACTGCCTGAACCGCCTGCTGTAGCGCAAACTCTGCTGCTTTGCCACTAATAAAAAGCACATGACAAGGTCAAGGGATGCCCGTGTACGCCGGAAAAGCCTTTTCCCTTATCTTAAATGAAGCAGTTCAAAATATTGATATCCTGCCTTAAAAACAATCTGCTCTCTAGTACGACCATACACCTGCAGCTGCGAGACAAGTGTTTTTGCAGTCGTTCTTCCGCTTTCCATGGAAGAACCGGCGATGACTGTTAATGCCGGGATCAGAAAGGGACACGCCAATTCAGAGGCACACTTAAGTCCCGTACACACACATTAACACATAGATAGGCTACTCCCTAATAATTTTGAGTTAACAAATGTTTGTTAAAAGAAAACGCACCAAGCAACTGAAACCTAATTTGAAAAGGAAATACAATATTCCCATAAACGTATGCATGAAAGCCAAGAAGCTGCATAATAGGCATGGAAAACATAAAAATATGCAATTTACATATATTACACACCAATAATCTCCATTCTGACATTATACTTAAAAAGCTCTGGCTGAGATGGCGTGCTTGCAGTTTGGTTGCTTTTTCATGAAATACAAACGAGGACACTCCTGGCTACCAGTTCCCCGAGACATTAATCCCTGTCTTTTTCCCACAAAAGTCAACCCTTTGCAGGCCTGTAAGACAGAGGTTCTTCTCATCACAGCCAGGTAGCAACGAGTAAACCAGAGGAATGAGGAGAATAATCAGTCATCTGGAAGAGATCTGCAGACCTTGTCTTGATGTTAAAAAAGTGCTGAATAGTATTAACAAGGTGGGACTCTTTCTAGTCCCTTATTCTTTTAAACAAGAAAACGCTTCATTTCCCAGCCTGAAAGACAGGTATGTTATGGAGCATTCTGCTTCCTAAACCTGACCAAAACATACGGTCTTCTCTAACTTCCAAGTTCACGGCTAACACGATAAAAATAAAGTTACAGCACCCTAGCCACCTCCCCTTGTCCTCTGCCTTCACCCAGTGCTTGCCTGAAACAACGTATTTGTCCATCATGCTCAAGAACACAGTTAGAAAGGAAACATCCTGCATGGAAAATAAAGCTTCCCCGGGGGTCTGCGTGTCAGACCCTCATTTGGAATAAACTGAAGTCAAAGGGGAAAAGGAGGTTTAAGTCTGGTAAGAATATGATCCCATGAATCTTAATATTAGATTTTGTTCTGCACATTCTGAGGGTTTTTTTTTTTTTTTAAATCACAAAAGATTATTTGGGCTTCAGACAAAGCCCCCGCTCCCCCCTCAGTCACCGTAAATTCAGCTTTACACACAGTACGTCCACAGAGCGCTTGCCTGAGAGGACATTGATGGGTGGAAACATTATGTTAATGGTTCACACACCCAGATTTATTGTGGTCAAAAATCCACCGGCTAGTAAAAAGACCTTCTTTCCTTCTCATCTAAATTCCACGCACGCAGGCAGGGCACTGCAACATGCCCACTCAGCAGGAAAACTCCTGGTTCTCTCTCTTCATGAAATCCCCAACACAGAACGGGCTTTCGACTTGCCGGCCACCTGGGCGCCTGCGGGAAGAGCCCCGAGGAAGCGTGACGAGGGGAGGCACTGCGACACACCCCGCGACTAAGGGGCATTTCACACACAGTAACGTCGCACGTACGTGACCGACGTCTGAGGCTCTTCTTTCGGGCGTAAAGCACGATCGCTGTTTTGCTAGAGTCCCACAATTTGTTGCACATAATTTACATATTTGAGGCTGTATCACTCCCTTCTATAAACACAAAGCCTAAGGTATGTCATTTTATACATACACACATTTTATACATGTCTCTAAGTCATTGTTTAGGCCCCAAAATTGTTTTAGAGGAGCCGTTGGTAACACCGCATGAATTTAGGGCTGGGGTTTTTGTTTGTTTGTTTGATGGAAAGATCTTTATCAGCCAGCGAAGGTAATCATTCAGTTGCCAAGAAGCTGTTCAAAATCTCAATGGATATAAGTAATCTCCTGTACGCGTTCAGTGATGAACACAACGTCAGCTTTTGAGTGATCAGCCTTCTCCTAAACCTCTTGGTAGAGGTGCAGGATAAGGCCAGGAGCTAAAAGCACCGGGGTAGGCAAAGGTTTCAAAAGTCTAAGGAAAAACAACAAAACCCAGAAGTTTCATAGTGTAAAGACAGGGCTGGGTGTAAAGAAGCACAGTAACTGATTAAAGACGTCTAATCTGCTCCGGGATCTCCTTTTGATTATATCAAACCTCAAATCAGCAAGACTTGGGGGGGAGGAAACCTGGCCTCACTTTTTTGTCCCACTTTGCCCAGACACCACAAGATTTCTTTACTGTTTTGCCCCACTTCTGTGACATGGACAAAAAAAGCTTTGTGAAAAGAAGAAAAAAAAAAAAAATTTCCACATTTTCCATAGCCAGAACCAACATACGTTTAAACTGACACTAACAACTACTTTTGATGGATTAACACTGAATCCCAGAAAGATGTTTACATCAAAATTGTGGAAGCCTTGCACACTATGAAACTGGCCATTTTAAAAAAAAAAAAATTAAGCAACTAATGTAATGTCATGGCTTTGGTTGGAGATTGCATTTAGAAATCAGAATTCTTTCGAACAAAATCCATTCAAGTCTTGTTGGAAGCACATCCGTTTGTTTTTCTGTCGGTATTTTTTTCCTGAGGTTTCAAGCCATAAAGTTTTGTACCCCTCTCTATGCTATAGGAATCTGTGAAACTTAATTACATTTACTGTTACAAAAAAGGGTTTATGAACTTTTGCCTTTGGGCAAAAATGTTTATTTCATTGCCTTTGTTATTCATTCTTTTCAACTCCAGTGCCTTTGAACTTTTCAGCTGCACAGAGTTATCACCGTTGCACAGGAACCAGGAACTGTACTCCCGAGATGCAAACCACAAGTTGAAGAAAACCAAGGAGGCAAAGATATACGAGTCGTTATTTTGGCCACCCTTTGTGCCATTAAAATCTCATTTTCTGCCTATTAGAATGCCCTCTCCCTGCTTCGGCAGTGGTGATAGTCAGTGATTAGTGTGTAATTGAGTATAATTGTCTTTTCACTTTTCATTTGTGTCATTCTGAGCTTCTCTCTGTTTTTCTAACCACTGAGAGGAAAAAAGGGTAGAAAAGATAAAGCTGTTAAAACTCTCACTTTCAGCCCTGAAGAGATTCCTGATTGTAATTATAGATTGCATCCTCTTTGTGACTTCTCAGAATTTAGTGGACATCTCTTTCCAAGCACCTGGGCAAAGCTCTCGCTAATAAAATAAACTACCATCTATTCAAGCTTTAACTAATAATGTCAGCTTCAGACAGATGCCGCGCGTAGGAAAATTTAACCAACCTTTTGACACTCAATTATCAAGGCAATTTATTAACATGATTTCCTAAAAAGAGCTCATGCAAATTAGAAAAACAATTATGGTATTCATGCATTTATATATTGCCAAAGAGCAGTAATACTCCTAATTTATGTATTTATAACTCGATTACGGCTCATCTCCATGTGTACTGCTCAGCCCTTGGAACTCTCCTCGTACAACTCGCCTGTAATTTTCCTGGACCATCCGGTAAAACCTTGGTGAGGTTACCTTAAAGAGATATTTTATTTCTAGGAAAATCTACCTGACCTACTTGCTGTACCTAGCCATGGATCTTCAGGAAAACAGCAGTACATTACAAACGCTTGACAACTGAATGTAAACACGAAGCATGCATGATTACATTATAAATCACTTGAAATTAAATATAAGCTCTGACTCTTGATTCAGCCAGTAGGAGGAAAAAAATGAAAAAAGAAGGAAACTAGCAAACTGAAATCATGTGGCTTGTATAAAGAATACATTATGGTTTAAATTTGGCAATTCATTATACTGTGGCCTGAGGGAATAGACTCTTTGGTTCTGGTATACAGCAAATCCTCTGTCTGAAAACACAGGACTGACCTGAGGTGAAAGGCCATTGCCAATGGCAGGGTTCATGGGATTTGAGGGCCCGGACGGAGGCACAAAGCTGTCTGTATAGCTGGAAAATCCATGCCTGGTGCTGGGTAGGCAATAGGCAGAGCTGCTCTCTGGATTCGAAGGGAGGCTGCTTTGGTGTACAGTGCTTGGAGGGAGAGGCTGAGGTCTATGGACGGTGCTGCTTGGATCAGACACAGCTAGAAGCAAAAGAAACATGTTGATATGTTTTCCTCCTTTTTTCTGGCATAATAAGTTCATTATGTGAAGCTCAACTTGACAGAATTGCATCAGGACCTGCATGTAAATACCGGTTAAATAGAAAGGTAAGTCTTTAATATTGCTGGATATTTAACTGGCCAGTTAAATTACATTAAAATTCTTAAGACTGTAAAAATTATAACAACAGACACATGCAGTTTTCAGACAATCCTTAGTGGGTACATATGTTCAGAATTGCTACAGCAAAATTAAAAAGAAAATTTATATTTCTATATATATCATATATAAGATGTAATATACTACTTTTATATATATATATAAGGAAAAGCTTTATTTGTTTAGAAGACTGGTAACAGGCTTTCACCTCCTGGTCACAGCACAGGAATTCTGCCACGATTTGTAGTAAACCTAGCTATGGATGGGAGAAGCCCTGGGCTTTGCAAAATTCCCTTAATTAGAACGTGGCTTGGCAAAAACATACACCAACAGTCTGCCAGGCACTCTCAGCGGAGGAGGCCAACGCAGCGGAAGGGTAGGGAAGCGTGTACATCGCTTTACCGAACACGGCACCTCTGCTGTGCACCAGGCTACCGTTTCTCTAGCTAGCACCCTTCACATGTAACCAGCCCTTTCTTGCAGCAAAACAAACCCGAGTTCTTACATGCTTAAAATAAGCAGGCTTGCAATGAGCTCACTGACCTCAGACCCTAAATTAGCGAACGCCCCTTTTTCTACGTTAGAGAAGAAAATGTTTCTACAGTGGATCAACAGAGGAAACCCCCAATAACACTATTTTAACCAAGTACCTGTTGGCTACTGTACCTTGGGGTATGGAGGTGGGTTGGTAGGAGGGCTCAGAGAGCTGGTACGTCGGCAAAGTTGGCATGGCACTGGGTGGAAATCCTCCTGGGATCAGATGGTTGAAAGCCATCAGTTGATTGGCTCCTGCCTGTTTCCTCCATCTAGCGCGACGGTTACTAAACCAGACCTACAAATGTTTTAATTAGGGACATTTGATTTTTGTACATTTAATATGGGTGCATCAGAAATAATGGCATCGTATTTCAAATGCATTCAGTGTCCGAGAAGAGAGAGACAGAAGATGCACACTGGGCTCAGAGCTCCTAGAGGAGAAAGGAGCCCTTGGCACACACTTCCATGGTTCAACAGACAGGACACAGGAATCCCGAACCCTAGTTTCCTCTCAAATACAGCCTCTCCTGAGAAGCAAGCTGACTAATGCTTTCGAGCTTTACTGCTTTTAATGGCTATCAATCGCTATCCTTATTGTGCCAGATTTAACGAGAAAGGGAAAACATCTCTCTATTTGATCTAAGTGCCAGCCAAAGCTATTCGGTCTGGATTGTATTGTCTTTATATTTAATTTGCTGACAAGTTAGCGGCATCGCTTAACGCGCTGTTGGAATATGTTGGGATACTATATTGCCCTAATGATCAACAGAACTTTAAGCTTTTAATTTGAAAAATACAAGCCCCGCGTACAAAACACACACATCCCTCCCAGCAAGTTTTCATGTATTCACATATGTACAAAACATCTCTTAATAAACTTGACATTAACAGTAGATCAGAATTTCAGTACTAGATTTGCATTTCAGAACCACTTTGAAATCTGTTCCCAGGACTGGGTACCAAACAGATGGGGTTTGGATTAGTAGGACATTTTAGCTATAAATCTGCTTTCCTTCACGTCATTCTCAGTTCATGTTTTAAGTTTTCCGAGTCTTGGATGGCTCTTATTGCCTCCAAGAAAGGACGAGGCAATACTTCACAACTGCAGACATAATAAGAGTTGCAAAACACATAGGTTAATATTGATATTACAGTGATTACACACGCCACAAATCAGAAGGGCAACCAGCCACAGCAGGGGTGCCTGGACCAGCGTGCATCCACGCTGCCCTGCTGCAGGTTTAGAGCAACTTCTAGATTACAGCACTCAGGTCCATGAGGTGGACCACTGCAGAAAAGAAAGGTCGTTTGAGATAACGCAGGCTACACATGTTTGCAAACAACCAGACAGTTACTCATCATTGTACACCCTGAAGCAGCTGCAATGATCATCCGTGGATACCATCAATTAGATAAGACCTTAACTGAGCGTTAGCATCTTACGAGGTACATCTGCACAGCCTGTAAGGCAGTCTGGCCAGAAAGCCACCGAGGCATGCGAGCTGATGAGTCACATGTGGACGTATTTGTAAAAGTAAGTTGGGTCTCAGATCTTGCCACCCTTCCTGCAAGCAGCCCGTGCTGGCTTATGAATCAGCCATCGCAGCCTGGATTTCTAGGCGCAACATCATTTACAAACCACGAGTGGCCCTTACAAAAGAGTGTAACAACATTTTGGACCACACTGTGGGCTTCTCTTCCGCTTGCATAGCAGGAATGGTGGGACTCACTGGGCCATCTGGTTTCTGATGTGGGCCATCTGTCACCCTGTAGTTTGATCTGGCCTCATCCTCTTTTCAGAATGAGATGCTCAGTTCACACAGCTGCCTCCTCCCCTTTGGCCACAACGTCTACTCCTCAATTACACACTCCCACTCCGGTTTAAGATTTAGGACAGAGAGATAGATGGAGGCTCTGTTCTACCTCAGGAATCCCTCTCTTGGTTTTTTGCTGTACATGCTAACCCTCCCTCTGCCTCCACGCAAACCATTTCTGACAGCAGCTGGCAGGGACGAGGCACCAGGGTGGAGATGTGAGACCTGCCATGAGCAATAGTTGAGGATGGGTCTAGCTAGATTCAGCAATATTTTTTACTTTCTCATCCTATAGACATCTACGTCCTTTTTTGCCTTTCTCTGTACCCTTTGCTTCTCTCACTGACATTTAAGTCTAAATTTCTTATTTAGTCCTCACAGACTCCTTCCACCTGCTTATGTCTCCCAAAGCCCACCAGTCTCACACTCCTGCAGCAGTATCTTTTCAAGATGACCAAAGAAAAGGAAAAAGGGGCAAGACACGCTGAAAAGGAAGGAAGAGGCTTTGCTAAAGAGCCAAAGAGCACTTAGGAAGGATAATGGAGGTCAGACAGGGAGCAGAGAACAGCAAACATGTTGTAATTAGCCTACCCATGTCATTAACTATGGCTTTCTCCATGACACTCTCCCTTCTTCAGGTCAAGAGGGTTATCTGATGATCTTCAAATGCTTTGGGAACACTAACTGAACTACACTATGTGAGTGGATTTCACTGAGGAAAATGAGGTAACGAGATTTTTGTTTCCTCTACAGATAAGCATTTGCCTTCAAGCCCTAGATCTTTATTAAAATGAGTCAAATCCCAGACTTCAATTCAGTAGCGAGCGATTTGCATTAATGCCAAGTTTTATGCTTTTATTTGCAGATAGATTTTGGCTCATTTTATAGATTTGCATTTTTCCAGAACCGCAGATATGTATTAAACATCCCTGAAAGGGACACGTTCAATGGTATCAAAAAGTCTACAGCATCCCCGCGATGAACATCCTTGCGCAGAGCTCTGTTGCTGCCTGGACCCCCACCCAAATTAAGTGGGACTCTGCAGGGGTGCAGGAACCTGCCTGGGCTCTGCAGAAACAAGGCTGTGTATTGCCACCTCGGTCCCATGCGATCGGGACATGCTAAATGGGTGCTACTTGACCGGCACCCGTGTCACACGCTGCTGGCGCAGCCGTGACTCCAGGCTCGTCGGCTCCGGCCACTGCCACTCCGCTGCCTCGCTGCCCCATCAGCCGCAGCACACACCTTCTGCCGCTTGCCCTGGCTTCTTACTTTCCCCGGGCAGCAGGAAGGCAGATGGCACCTGGCTAGCACCGGAGTTAGTCCAAAATTAACTCACCAAAACCCCTTGAACAAATTCAAAACTGCAGCGTGCGTCTTACTGCCACTAATACCACGCGCGCTCGTCACTACAGGACGGTAGAGGCACATTTAAATACAAAACAAAACCAACCCAAAACCCAACAACCCACACCTTTACAGTAAGCACCAGGGGTCCGATCCACATACGTACTTGTTTCACTTTGATTTTAACAGGCTTTGGACCATCCCTGGTAAAAATACTAAAAATTATTTATCTTTAAAATGACCATAAGTGCGGCCCCAACTCTTACCATCGCACGTTTCTACAGATGAACACACTGAAGCTCTGAATCTGTAATTCTGGATGTTTTAACACCATCGTTTTTACTATTGTTACTATTTACTGTCATGGCTTGAGATTTGGTTTGCAACTGTCTTTAACTCTATTTTATATCAGATAACTGCAGGTTTCAGATGTTGTGTGTGACAGAACACAAAGAAGAAATAATGTAACAGTAAGACAGGAGGAAAAAAATACAAACAAAATTGAAAATGGGTTTTGGAAAAATCAAGAAAAAATTACTCAAAACTAAATATTTTATTTACATTTTATGTAATGTTTATTAAAATTAGCCAGATCCCAAACTTTACTCAGTAGCAGTTATATGATTCCTACGTTAACTGAAATGATTTATTTTATTATTATTTTTTAATCATAGTATTTCACTTAGACTACATTTGGCTAACAACTTATTCTCAAGAGTTCAGGTTTGTTTTTTTTTTTAAATCAGCACATATCACAAAGAATCCATGTGCACTACTACCACTAATTAAAGAAATCTTGAAAAGTTTTGCCAATATCAAGCCAAGACTCAAAAATAAATCTAGTCACCACAAGCCAATGTGTCTGCTTAGAAACATATTGTAAACACCCGAGGAAACATTTTCTTTTGTCTGTACATTTCCAACATGATTTAAACACAATGTCCTCTTATGTTCAGCAAATTTCAACTTCCACCAGCGTGACAGAATCCTCATCTTACGAGTGGCCTTTTCAAACCTAGCAGGTTCCCCATAACATGCTCCTGTTCTCCCACGGCCTCCCTTCCGAGAGGGGAGCGATCATCCCCTGGGTGCGGAGATGCTCCGAGTGCAACGCAGCCCCTGGGGCAGATCACAAGTCTCACACCGTGAGAAAGTGCCACCCTGCAGTGGGCCTAACAGAAAACCAACTCTGAACCGTCTACGCCTACTTCATCGGACGAACTAACGTATCTTGTGCGTTGCCTTCACCAGCAACAGCACGGATCTCGGTGGAAGGCAGACCAACCCTCGACAGTACTTCAAATCGCCACTACCACACCAAATTCACCCGTGGAAGCAAAAGCAGCGGGTAAGCAAGCTAGTGCATTTTGCAGACTCAAAATATAGCCTTCTTGCACGAACGGTACTGTGTCTGAAGGAGTCCGAGCTCTAAATTAGGTCAGCATTGTGCTTGGTGCTGTGCAAATGCAGACACGGACAGAGGAAACACGGCTTGTCTGAGGGACCCAAGCATCCAAACGCGATGATGTCTGCACCAGAAGCCAAGTCACATTTATTTTAGTGAGGCTCTGGCTCCCTAGTTTCTATGTCACTTTCAAAGATGGAATGTAAATTACCCAGATGATTTGGAAACAAAATTGAACCCCGGGTGTCTGGCCAAAATGTACATCTCAAAAACAGAACTGAAGAGGATGAAATGTAGAGGAAAAAGGGGGAAAAAAAATAGCCCTTTAAGGGAAGTAAGTATTGGAGGCTCCAGTTTTTCAAGCATCTGGAACTGGACTGACCAAAAGAGAAATCAGTCCCCAACAGAATATATAAAAATGTATTTTGCACCAACGTAGAATGGATGAGGTGAACTAATAGGTTTCTCCCATCTCTACTTTCCAATATTTAGATTCTGCTTTTTATTACCATTTTTCCTTTAAGTAGTTTGCAAGTGATCACGCCAACATCTTAGTTCGTTGATCTCAACAGGATATGCTTTAAAAGATGCATTTATTCACTTGGGAACACACTAGTGTAATTAGCCTTGACATTTCAACAGTCTGATCATAAACACAGAGTGCTCTATGTGCTTTTAAGGCAAAAAGATCTCTGAACCAAGAGGGCAAAACATTCGAGATGTGAATTTTGCAGGAAACCCGTGGATATTTTGTTAAACACAGTCCTGACCATTGCAAGCATGAGTGCCAAAACCACACAAAGTCAAAAGACTGATGTATTGTTAACGGCACTTTTAATTTGAGATGGGGGGGGGTTGCCCCCCTTTTTGCCTTACGATATTTTTCATGGTAACTGCCTCCCCACCCCCCTATTCCCCGCCTCTCCCTTCCCCCAAAATTCACATGTCCAAAATAAAGCCTGACGGTCCTGGAAGCAGCAGTCCTTGGTGGGTGTGCCATGAGGGAGTGAATTTGGGGTGTGCCAGAAGCAGCGGGGCTGCCTTGCGAAGAGGGGAGGCTGCATGAGGAAACTGGTAGTGAAGCTGGGCTGCACCAGCCCCGACAGAGGCGACTCCGTTACCTTTGCGAAACACGGCAGCGTGACTTCTAACGACACCCGCAGCGCCCGGTCCTGCAGTCCCTGTCGATGCCGGACCTACATTTACTTCAGCAGCCTTCAGAGCAGCCTGTGCAGGCACTTTCACCCTCTCGCCAGGCCAAACAGCTCTTATGCCTGCCTGACCCGACTGGGAGTTCATTCAGAGAACACAAAACAGCACGGAAAAAAGGAAAAAAGGTGGTTTTTTTTCCTTCCCTTTTCTTTTTTTGCAGTAGGGTGAATTTCCATCCTGGCTCGCCATGGTATCAGATGAGCTCCAGGGAGAGCACTGCCAGGGACCAGCCGTAGGAGGAAGAAAGAGGAGAAACGGAATTGCTTTTTAGCAACAACTAGTTGGTAAATCAGCTTGGCTGCGACGTCCACGCCCCCCCAGCCTCCGACGCACAGAGGCACGCCATGGGTCAGCCTGTTTCCTCGCAGCACCCCAAAGCGGTGCTGCTAGCCTGCTGAGAACGACCTGCCGTGACCACCAGTGGGAACGCCGCGAGGCTGCAGGTTCTCCGCCTGGGGTCTGCCGGGAGCTGTTGTTTATGGCGACGGGAAGTCACGCTGGTTGGGATACACGGAATTATCAACGTGATGGAAACCAGAGTTCTTTTAAAGCAAGCAAACAAACAAACAAAAAAAAGAAAACCACACAAACAAAATTTAAAAAAGAAGAAAAAAAGAAGACCAAAAAACCACTAGGCTGTGCCAAAGGGAACGAGGACTTCCAACCACCTCCCGCTGCGATCCAACATACTCAACCCTCATAGGTTTCTTTGAAAAGACTTTGACTCAGTCCTACAGAAATACTTCTACCACACTGCAGCTGAATAGTTCTGCAAAATATTGAGTAATAAGCAAACTGAACTGTGTATTTATAAATTAAAGTGCCACTAATCTGAGCCTCAGGCAGCAGGGACCAGAAAAAGAGAATCAAAATCACATCCCTTCTTTTCCTTTATATTTAAAAATGTCTTCTTGGGCCTGCATATGATTGTAGCTGGCTAATTTACCCATAAGAATTTCTCCTTTACCCGGGGGGGGGGGGGGAATCTGCAATTACAGGGTTATCTACTACAAGAACGCACACAGCATTTGCCTTCTTTATCCTATATATGATGCAAGAGGCACAGCCTCAAAAAAGGCACTATAAATTCTCCATAAACCACATCAGGAATAACTGTAAAGATCTGCTGAAAGGTCTTAAATGTTCCTGAATCTGTCCCACATCCCTGTACCCCATCTCCCCATAGCGCTGTGCAGTTCAGCGTACAAGCTCAAACCGTTTCAGAGGAGCTGAGGGCAAATAAAGACTTTTTTTTGGCACAGGTCCTCCCTCCCCCCTGATCTCCCAGTGAATGCTTTTCACTGTTAGCTACTGAGAAGAGACTGTGAAAGCTGGGAGATTGGACTTCAGAGCTTTCAAACCTTACTACTAGCTTAAGAGTCATCATTTCTTCTCTCACCTTCCCCCCCCTCCACTATCTTCTCCAAACCGTCTCTTCCCCTCCCTGTACCACAGCGAAACAAAGAAAACAATATGCAAGCACAGCACTTAAGAAAAAAATTATCATTTTTCTTCCGGCTACTCAAGAATTCTGAGCTCTTGGGACTTCTTTTATTTGCTGAGGCTATAATAAGCTTTTTATAAAAGCTTACAAGCTGATTACAAGTTTGACATGGGAACATTCAACCCCATCCTAGTAGCCTGGAGAGATCTGCCTGAATTTTCAAGACATGCTCTTTCATTAAACAATATTTTTCTTTTTGGAAGTTTTCAAGCAAACCAATTTAAAGCTGGGATTTGGCCGGGAAGAGTCTCTTCAGGACAGGACATACTCATGTTTCAGAATTCTCCCTGACTTCCCCTGCTTTTTCACCATTATTCACGGACTAAAAGAGTCCCAACAAGTTTCTCCCGTTGCCTTTTGGGGTTGAGCAGGAAGGCCGTCTGCCAGCCGCTTCTCACGGCAGGACCTCCTGCCCCGCACCATCCCGTGCAGCTGGGGGCACATCCTCAACACGGTCCAAGACGCGGGTCTCGCACATCGCATTTCTGATAATTTGGGAGGCCTGCCTTCAACACACGGCCCAGAAGGATTTGTCTGACCGGCCAGTCCCCATCGGCCAAGGCAGGCTCCTGGTCCTCCGCCTGCCAGAGGGCAAACCTGAACCTTATTTAAAAAGCTTTTATCAAAAGATTAAATTAAACGCCTCCCGCCGCCAATGTGAAACAGGCTCCAAGCTGCTGCCAAAGTTTGCCCAGTTCATCCCGGTCTAAAAATAAGCCTGATGTGGGAATCAAAAAGTGGCCAGAAAAGATGCTACCCACTCTATTCCTTGTGCGCTATTTGTTACAGAAACCATAACCGCACCGCTCTGAAGCTCAGAAAGAGCCTTTGATCTTTATCTACACTGGGGAGAATTTCACTTTTAGAATTCGCCTTCAGATTGAGTCAGTAAAAATAGGCCACAGACCTTAAGGGCCTGCACTGCAACTTAATGATGGTTTTAATGAGGCTTTAAACCGGACCAGTAAAGCACTGCATGGTTGTCATTTTTACTCACAATATGTGAATCTAACTTCACATTCCCAGGGTATTGCTACTCTCTTTTTTTCATAAAGGGTCATCCTTTAGGACTCTACTTATGTTTCCAAATTGTATCTGATGAATGCACAAGACCGAAGAACTTTCCCCTTCCTGCTGCATCTAACGTGCAAAAAGAGCCGGGTGCCTGCGGAAGAGGCAACAGAAGAGGTTGTCCCGGCTCCGCGTGACACCTAGGCTCAAACACGGGGGAAAAAGACTCAGTGGTCCTTGAGTGGAAAGGCGCTGCAGGAGGAATTGCAGGGAGCATTTTAACTCCTTATTACACCCAGTGCTGAAGTATTTGCAATGATTATAGTCACACATCTCGTGACTCTTGCAACATGGAGTTTGTTGCAACACTTCTTTCCCCAAAAGCCTTTCCTGTCCCCACGATTAAGTACACAAATAACATTCACAGTGAAAAGTCTGTTTTCAGCTGCTTGTAGCTTTCAAAAAATTCCCCGTAGGGGCTGAAGTGTTCTAAGTTTGATCTCAGCCCGGAGGCGACTTCCCCCCTCCAACCAACCAGCTTAGAAACATGCATTTGGTTACCCTTCAACAGTGGGAAAGTGAGAAAAATAGATGATTCGGCGGTTTAAGACTCTTCCTTTCACGGGTGTTCAGAGACCGCCTTGGGGAATAGGAGAGGGGAAGCACGGGGGCGGCAGGGTAGAAAAAACAAAACATGAGATGCGAGTGCTACATGGAGGGACTGAGGGAATAGCAAGGTTGGTCCAGTTGTAATCAATTAAATAACTTCCCAGACAATGTAAAACAACTCTACAAAATCAGTCCTTACAGCTCCAGAGAAGAAAATGTTCTGGGTTCAGCCGGACTCGGACGGTGAAGAGCTAGCTCTTTTAGACAATGCTTGACTGGGAAGCGGTCAAAGAGATCTTTGTGTATATATCCATATAAAATTTGGTATCTCTGATCTCTGTCATACTGTTACCAAAAAAGAAGTGAGACTAAGAAAGCTTGAATGCTACATCAGTATGGCTATCCAGCCCCCTCAGCCTCAAGTCTCTTCGGGTTATTTTCTTTTCACAGGTCGTCTTTTATTTCATGCCCATCATAGGTGGCTATTTTAAGGGGCTACAGAGAGGTGCTGAATGCTGATAAAGCAAATCCTGTATCCCTTAATCCACTGCTAAATCACTCTGCCAGGCTTCAAGGCTACCAGACAGATGGAGTGCACTAGGAAACTGCCCACAGGCTGGCTACTTCAACCCCTGCTCATCTTTAATCCAGAAAGGTTTTGTTCTGGCATTTTAATCATTGATTGACTGGGAACTTTCTTCCATGCTGGGTTAGGTAAAATATCCATATGTCAGAGGTACTGGGGAATTCGTGAGGCTGTAGATCAGAGGAGTGGTGTGAGACAGGATGTGTCCCAAGGGAACCGAGGAAGCCATAAGGAATGTAAAAAGTCACAGGGTTAAAGCCACATTAAGACAGCTGTTATGTTAATGAGAGTTCTGCTTTTCTTCTAGCTGTGGGTCATTGA
The DNA here is from genome assembly GCF_965638725.1 of Aptenodytes patagonicus. NCBI lineage: Eukaryota > Metazoa > Chordata > Aves > Sphenisciformes > Spheniscidae > Aptenodytes > Aptenodytes patagonicus. The sequence continues at coordinate 3,371,092 of NC_134954.1, forward strand.
TTTAGAAAAACACGAACAAGGTCTTTTTCATTTTATCGTATTTTTCCACTGAAGCTAACGTAGACCAAACCATCATAGCCTAGATCCCATTCGTCTTGCTAACGGAACTTGTGTAGGAAGTTATCTTTATTATGTTTGTGCGTGGATGATTCCCAGGGCTTGATTTGGTCTTACCTGGCCCAAGTCTATATGAAGCTGTTTTGCAAGCATTTCACTTAGTAAACATGTTAAGAAGAGAGTCACGCACCACTGAGTTTGCCTTCCAGACAAATTCATCCGTACATCTGATTTTCTCTCACAGTCATAACAAACACTTGCAAGAAATGTGGTGTGAAGTCTTCTGCAAAAACATTTAGCAGGTAAAACTGAAAAAGTCTGGACCTTTCAAGACAGATACTTAATAATAATAATACAGCCACGCTGCAGTAGGCATGCTTGTCTTAAAAAGTCAGAGGGATTTTTTGTATTGCTCATTTCGGTTTGCAGAGTCTGAATGCCTCAGGCTGAGCTCCAAGGGCCAGAACATAAAAACAGAGTTTCACCAAAGCAACCAAGTTCACCTGTATCCTTGGTTAGATCACAAGCTACAACGTTTTGCTTGTCACCCAACTGCACATTTGCTTACAAACACTTGCAACTTGGACTGATTTCAACTAGACGCGCTTTTCCAAATGACTTTTAGATGTCAAGTAGTGAAAGAGCAGCAGAGGATTCTGCCTGCGGTATTAAACATTTCACAGGACGTGCTTCTGCGCCATGAAACAGAGTAAGTCCTAGTCTGAACCTGAACTCTGGGGTGCAGTTTATTCCAGAATTATTTGGCTGCTATTTGCCCGGTTTTGGACATCTGAAAATCCAGGTTCATGCCTTTTTTTTTTTTTTAAATTTAAATCAACTCCATGGTTTACTCCTCCAGCATGTTAGCTTGTTTTAGACAATTCAGATCTATGTGAAGTTGTGAAGACCTAACAGTTATTTGGGGGTTTATTTTCTTTTGAATTAAACTGACAGTGGGGATAAAAGAGCTATTACAAGGTTTAAATCAAGTCAACTTCAAAAGCTAATCTAGAAGTAAACTGTAGATACTGCACCAGTAACCCTGCTCACTCGCATGGCTTTATAGACACATTGTCCTTTTTAAAATGTTTTTCTCTCCTCTGTTAATGCCTGAAAGACCCAAACAACAACAGATGAAATCAGTTATTTAACTATAAACTGGCACAACAGCTGATCTGATTATATGCACAGTGCTGTCAAATGCATAAAATAAACAAACTGGGATAACAGACCTTCTTCTCCAAAGGCTCACTATTATATTCATGGTAGGTACGGAACAATTACTGGAGAAAACACGAAACTTTTTTCAAAGCAGTTGTTGCTTTAAACAGTTGGAAAACCAACGTCCATGTACAGATGCAAAAACCCCTAAGGCTTTAAACAACGTAGCTTCACATTTTCCTTCTACCCCAGGGGTGGATCACGTAAGAATATAAAAGGACCCGACGTGCTAACAGAAAAGGAAATTCCCTTCGTTAGGCAGCTTTTAAATACATACCTGGACACGAGCCTCCGTGAGTTTGGCTCTTTGCGCAAGTTCTTCCCGGGTATAAATATCAGGGTAGTGTGTCCTCTCAAAAGCTCTTTCCAGCTCTTCCAGTTGCTCTGCCGTGAAGGTTGTCCTGCTACGACGCTGCTTTCTTTTAAAGGTAAATCTGGTTCAGAATCGATGTCAGAGCCTTCATCAGACTGGGGTGCTGATGCTCAAAAAAGAAAAAAATTAAAGACAGAAATTAGCTTTAGTTGAGGGGAAAAAAAGTGCAAAATATTGGATCAATCAATGATATCTTCTTATATGGAAAAGCTGCTTTGTCCCCATGACTCAGAACTGAGTTGGCAAACTTCAAAAAAGCAAAAAACTGAGAAATGAATCAGAGTTAAATGTTACGTTGTGCAAACGTGCTCAAATAAAGAATTGTCAAAAGTTCAACTATGATTTTAGCACCTTTTCCTGGCCCAAGAATATTTAAGGCCCTCTAGCAATCTTTTTGAGTAAATGAATTATTCAATTTCTTTGTTTTAACTCCTCCAGCAGTTTGCAAGTGTTTGTAAAACTTGAGCAGTACTGCTTAGTCCCAAGCAATCAGACAAGCGATACGACCTTGTTCCTTTCCCTGAGCTAGTGAACAGATACAAATATTTGTCACACCGGTGTGCATGTTGTAACTTAAACATTCCGACTCTATAAACACATGTCCATGAGACCTCCCCTATAGATCCATCACTAAAACCTTATTGCTGAAACGGTTATGGAAGTGATTACAAAGGTATGGGGAAGAAATCTGATAATTGAAGAAATTAATTCTCATACACAATCAAATACTTCATGTCATGTGTATTATTATTTGTCCTACACTCTGAACAGTATCTTACACAGGTTTGTGTTAGTATATCTCAGCACATTTAAACATTCTCGCTCGTTTGCAACTTACTCACCTGTCTTAGGGCCACCTAACATAACCTTAGGACAGGCCAGACAAGCATTAATACTAAAAAAAAAAAAATAAATTGAGACGCACGTTGCACAGAGAAGTCTTGTAAGAATAGCTCAGAGCAACAGTTTGACTTGACTCTTCCAGTTACTAAAGCAAGGAGGTTCCAGCATATGTGATGATCAGAGCTGAAATACAAGGACTGCGTGCTTCCTTCACCTAAGGTTTCATCATTATTCCTCCTAACCTTGGGAGGTTTTCCAGCACAGAGCACGGCTACACAATGTGCTGATGCTCAGCCTCCAGGCAACAGTCCAGGACGTGACTGCAAAACAGCCAGGCTGTGTTGGACCAAAGGCCCCTCACACCACGCCCCGAGTCGGTACTTACGGAAAGTCGGCAAGAAACAGACCACGTACAGCACGTCCATGACCCAGGAAGGGGCTACCAACTCTTGCAATCAGCAGTTTAAAGAGAAATCAGAACCGAAACTCTTACTGGGTTTCAGGGACGTGGAGAGAGCGAGATCACACACAGCCAGCCAGCTCCCGGCATCACTGCTTGTTTCCCCTGTGCTGCCTGGCAATCAAATGAACTCCAGCTACAGCCCAGCCGCGGCTGAACCCGTTGCTGTAGCTGTGAAGGCAGCAAAGCCTCTTCCAGTACCCGACCGCATTCTCTTTCTCCAACAGTAATGAACCAAAAGAGTAGACTTCCAAAGCCAGCCTTCACTTGCATCAGCTGCTGTCCCAGGCGACAAGCGTTCCTTCTTGCCTGAGTCTTCAAGGGAAACCACCTAAAGAGGGCAGACACTCCCCAGTGATGCTGAAACCACTTGTTCAGTTGAAATACAAGCATTGCTTCTACTACTTCGATAATTCCCAATAAATTATTGCTATAGACATTGATTTAAAATAATAATCTTAACTTGATTTATTTTGAAGTAACTTAGAACAGAAAGCCAGAAAGAAATCGCTGTTTCTCAAGCTCCAGCTAAAACCCCCCCACCACATTCATTTCTAGCTATCTTACATTTCCAATTTCACTCAAGCTGTTTGAAACTAATAAATACACCTAATCTGTTTACTTGGTCTTACAGCATGAGAAAGACAAAGTGCTTTTTCAGACAACTCAGCTGAAGAGTTTATGAATTTCTGCATACCAAAAAAAAAGAACAATTCCTGCTAGACCAGAGGCTCTTATGTGAAAGCTATCTTCATTGTCCAGACGCCATCAATATTTTGGATTCAACACACACAGGACATCAGGAGAAACTCCCATAGAGCTCAGCATCGATGCACTGTGAAAACATCCAACTCCCAGAGCGTCTTACTTGCATGGAAGTTTTGCCCCAGGTAAGGCTGGATTAAGCTGTTCTGGTTCTTGAGAATATTGTCCCCGAGAACAAAGGGGAATCAGCACAAACATCCTATCCCAAACAGTTCAAGTTCATTCCTTATTAAACAGGCAATCTAGGGTGTTCCCAAAAATGAACATAACACATTGTCTGATAGAATATATATAATATTATAAATCCCAAATCTTCTCGGTTCGGGTCCCAAGCGAATCAGTGACACCTGCCTTCCTCAGCGACTGCCAAGTTACAACCCTCCAGGATGGCTTCATGCTGCTGTTCGAGAATAAAAAGAAACATAGGATATTTAAAGTATAGTTTCCCTGTGTTAGCCTCAGATACAAATCACCCACCTTAAGCAGAACGGCTACTGCTGACAAGCTAGAGCAGCGGAGGAGAGCACACCAGCCATGCCAACAGGGTCACACCGGCTAGCACCGCACTCTGACCATACCCTCCAGAGCTCAGGAAGGTCCCTTTCAGAGACAACTTCGCTGACAAAAAGTTGCCTTCAATTGTGTACGATGAGTTTGGGCGGGGGAAGTCAAATCCTCAGATCTCAGGAACTCTTTCAATGCTCTTTCAGACTCTACAATGTATGTGTGGAACTTCTTCAAACATCTACATATATGCCTATAAAAAGGCAGCTTAAACTGTGCAATTTACAGCGGATATTTATCGCTAAATTTCTGAAGTGAATTCCCTGGAAGTATCAGGAGGCCTATAATGATCTTTCCAAAAGTGTTTTATAAAGACTTAGCAAAATCTTGTGATGTTTCCCCTGCACCTTGCATTCATGCAGCAATGAGAATGCAGAACTGAAACACTGACTTAATTTCATTTTAGCTTTACATTTCATTAAGCAGTATATGAAAGGCACAAAGGTAAACCAGTCAGAAAAAAATGAACAAAAGTATCTAAGAGTCCAGGACAATATGTCTAATCAAGTGCAAACATTTAGAGAGAAAGTATTAAAATTAAAGCAGGGAGAAAACCTTTATCAAATGAAATGGCTTTCGTATCTATCTGATTTCATCGGTGTTACCCTTCGCCAGGCCTGGCTGCTGTGTGCAGCTTTATTGAAAACATTGAGTTCCTTTGTCTTGTCTGATCTGCAACATTAAAGATCAGACAAATGTAATCCCAAATGATAGCTACATGTCTGTACTACAAACTGCACTATTTTTATTTCTTACAAAGTCTTCTGAAATATTATTAGTGTCAAGTTTTCTTATTTTTTCCTATTAAAGTACCATTATTAGATTTTTGTATAGGTGAGAAGCCAATCAGAGTATTGGCTAAGCACATAAACTGGACACACCTCAGCCTTTAAAAAAGCAGTATTTATTTTATATATGCTCAATAGCCATAGGGTATTGCCCTTTTGCTAAGCAGTATCTCACTAATAGATCCATTGACTTCCATGATATAAAAAGATACTATTCAGCACAGGTAAAGGTGGTCAGATTTTAGCTGGGTTATTTCTATCTCCATCACCTCCGCAGACACACAAGATGCATATCGCTAACCTTTACGGTTGTCCTAATGATCTTCATACTCCAACTCCTCGAGCTATAAATAGGAGAAAGAAGGAGACTGACCAGCATCCTGGGAGATCCCCGGCCAGACCCCTTGGGTCACCGGTACCCCCCCTTACTGCGCAGCTCAAAATGGGAGAGGCAGCCAAAAGCACTACCAGTAGCTGAGCCATGAAGTTTAATTAAAGAAGGAATTACAGAATTAAAGAGCAATTATTTGTCCCTTAACCCCTCGTGACCTGTCTGGTGGCCTGAGGAAATGCTGCATGCTGGTTATCACCACGATACGCAAAAAACCTCTGCCCAGTGTCGTAGGCATTCGGTCACCTGGAGCTCTGCAACCATCCCTTTTCCAAACACCATAAATAGACACGTTGGGGCGAAAACCGAACAACAAAATGACGCACAAGAGGTCATCCTGTGGGTTGTTCTTCCTCTCAGCAAGACATTTCATTTGAATAATTAAATAACAAAAACATGACAACCATTTAAAACCCATACATGACGGCTGCAGCACGGCGCACCTGACGAAGGCAGGCAGAGGGGGTTATCTTTCTGCGAAGGCACAACTTCTCTGGCAAGCCTTCAGTCACTGTGAATTTTTTTTAATAAAATATTACACAGCCTCTTCCTCTGAGCATAACAGCCTGGGGTCTGCCCTAGATAAAATCTGTCTAGCCGCGGATCTCGCTAAAGACAGACCAAAAAAAAAAACCCCAAATGTACCACAGGCCAGGGAGGGTTCTGGTGGCGGTTTTATTTGCTAGCTACCCTCCCCGCATCTTCCCGTATCTTTCTTTATGCAAGATTAATTTCGCAGGCTCTGCCCCTCGTGCCACGTCTCTACTACTTCAGGCTGCGGCCAGGGGCATCCCCAGCTTTGGGGCCAACCGGGGCGTTCTGCAGCGGGTACCGCGGGGCTGCCGACGGCTGCCTGATCCCCGCAGCCTTTCACGCCCAGAGAGACGCGAGTGACCTCCCTCGTGTTTACTCGGGTGCAGGCGAGGAGGAGTGCAGCAGGGCCGCCACCCCCACACAAACCCCGCAGTAAATGACAAATGACACTTTCTCTTTGTGATCTTTGGGATTTTTGTTGACTTATTTGGAGGCTTTTGTTGGGTCCTAAGAAATGGCCTGTGGCTGAGGCCTATTCGACCGATTTCCACGCTCCATCTGTGGTATCCATCAGCAGGGTCTTTGCCCGCATTCAGGGCTCTGACACCTGCCTGGCAGGATGCGGGAGGCACAAAGGAGGCTGCCGCGGACGAGGGGGGCGGTGGGCCGGGGGGGGGGGGGGGGGGGGGGGGGGGGGGGCCGGGGAGGGCAGCCAGGGTGAAGGGGATGCACAGCAGGGGTTAATCCAAGCTACCCCCTCCCCAAACCTCAGCACCTGGAGGCGTCCCTCCAAGACTGCCTCCCCCTGCCAGAGGTAAGGGGGCTGAAACGCAACCCTCCATCACACTGTAGATGAATTAAAGAGGAGAGATGGGAAAGCTGTCCCAGGATGCGGGTGTCAGAGTCACCCCAGGCGCTCGCTAAATAAACCTCCGGCGCTGGCTTGCTGGGAGCAGTGGTAGGTGGCCAGCAGTGCATTCCTCCCTGGATCCTTGTTTGTCTTGGGGTAGGCTTTCAGCAGCTGGCGTTTTAACAGTCGCCGGGCTAGAAACACGTCAGGCATCCTTTCTTTCCTCAAAATAAAGTCCACAGGAAAATAAAACGGCATCTTTATTTCCTACTAACAGCCCCCCTCTCTCCTCCCCTCTCAGCAGTCCCGTTTAGGGGCAGGCTCATATTTGCATACAAAATATAACGAAGACTCCCAGCGCATCAGCCCTTCATTTTGCTGTATTTGCCCGGGGAAACCGTGACGCCGGGCTCGCTTCTCCTCCTCCGGAAACCTCACTGTCACAGCAAGGAGCCATTAAAAAGAAAATACGCCCTGCCAGGTCCGCGCTAATCAAAACAGGACAAATAAACTCTGACACTCAACAACTCCCCAAGTGCCCGCAGCCCTGGGTGGAGACTACAGATTAGTTATGAATATGGCAGGCAACGGGGTACGAGCTCAGGGGGTCTGGAGTCACCCCTCAGCCACCTGTGAGCTGTTTAAGATGCCACAACGGAACGCCGTGTTTGTCTACGATAAAGCATGCTCCCAAGATTAGAAGAACACCCCGAAGTTTTAGGTTGTGGTGCTCCCACCAAAGCACTTTTGGCAAGTTTACCAGGACTCAGAGCTGCAATTTTATCCAATTCACTGTTCACTTTCTGTGCTTCACCGTCAACAGGGGAAGAGGACAGAGGGGAGATTCGGGCACGCAGAGTTTCACCCTGTTCGGTCACAACCCAAGATTTGTTAGCAGTTGGATTCCTCTTCTTTGAGAGGAAAAGGAAAAGCAAATTTCAAAAAACCAAAGAACAAAACAAAAAGCCACAAAACATTTCTCAGTGGCGTTAAGATAAAAACATGATAATACTGCTACATACTGCTATTTCCCTGCTAAAAGTGAAAATTTAGGATCAGCAAATATGTGAGAGAATTCTCAATCTTGCTAGAAAGCAACAGAAAACGTAGTACAATGTGAAATAATCACGAGTAGTAAAACTGCTTTTAACCCTTTCTACCGGCATTTTGACTATATGAAAAAAAAAACCCCAAGAAACAAAACCAAAAAGCAAGCCTCTGTTCCAGACATGAATATCGCTCATCTAACAAGGATTAAGTCACACTTCAATTACTCCTTTGAAAACCGCTGCTATTTGCAAAGGGCATACTTACAAAAACATTGTAAATGGCTTTTTTTAAACTCCACAGGCACTTTACAGAAGTCTGCAGCGAGAGAATGAGAGAAATGGGGAGAAAATATGTTGCTGTTTAAGTAAACTGATTAATAAGAGTAATTAATCGGTTACTGGAATTGGAAAAGAGCAACCCCATCCCCTGTGAGCTCTAAGCTGGAAAGTCAGCACAGAAAGGGAACAGCCACCGCAACAGTGATAAAAGTGATCTTCCTGAGAGAAGCGGATGGCATTTTTATTTTGTTTGGGCTGATTCGCATAGAGAAATGTGCTTTGTACAGCGAAGTGAAAAGGAAAACAGTAGCTGCAGTAAAAGGAAATGGCCAACAGTGACTTTTATTTACAATTACCAAGAGACAGGCTATTATTGACCATATGTGCCACAATCGCCCTCCTTATCATGGGTTGGCCATCATGTCCATTGGGAGCTGTTAATGAACTGGGTAATTGAGCTGCTGACATGTGTTACCAAAACAAAACAATAGGAAGAAGAGACAAATGAACATTTTATTTGCCAATCAGAGTAGGTTCCGCTTTTCAGAGAGCTGTGCCTAAGTAAGTGGCTGAATACATAAAACAGTGCATTGAAGGCAAGCAGATGCATGCACAATAATGGTTAACTGACAGCCTATGGCCCATCTGTGCTTAACATTTTGTTAAAGAAATTACTTGACTTGCTAAAGAGACAAATCGTACAGCTGCCCCAAGTGCTGCATTATAAGAGATAAATCATTAGCTAAACTGTTTCATGCTTAAAATGACAATGCATATTAACAGTTAGGCAGGGACATTTTGTCAGCACAGCTTGATGCAGTTATAACTTACAAAAAATGTGACAGCTCATAGCTATTCAACGATTTCAACTCAGAAGAGGATGACAACACTGTGAAAACAATTTCACCGCACAAATAACAGACAATTCAGTCTCTTCTTTTTAAAAATATATTTGGGGTGGTTTTTTTGAATGATGAAATAATACGGAAAGAGAAAAAAATGGCCAATGTCTAACTGTTCTGCACCCTTAATCGGCTAGCATGTACTTCATTCAAAACCACAGAGCATCAAAAAGGAACACATTCCATTTTAAATATCAAAGACTGCATCGCCAGCACCAAGAATAAATGGCTAATTCTCAACTGTGCATGAAAGGATAAAGAATTTCTAGAGTGAAAGGAAGGGAAGAGGAAACTGCAAATACGACTACAAAAATCTCTTCTTATTCCCCAACCTCCTCTTCCAAAAAGAGATTTGTTTTGTTGATACAAGTAACATTAAAGTACTTAACAGCTTTGCACGTGGGCCTGATCCCACTCAAGTTTCACTGCTGTAAATTTGCACTGGGAATTGCTATCATTATTATTTTATCTTGTGAACTAAATACAAAGGAACTGCAGTCAGCACTCGGATCCTATTGCACAGGTGATGCACACACACCGGCGTGTATAGCCCAGCAAACCTGCCCAAGGGAGGGCAGAAAAACAGCCCCCCCCCCCCCCTCCTCCCGACTCAGTCACACAGGCCAGGGCAAGCCAGACCTCAACCAGATTCACCTGAGCAACTGCACCACCTGAAACAAAAAACAACAAAAAAGGAAGGCTATTTGGTAAAACTCAGGTAGCCTGTAGGACCTTTCCCCGTGGTTTCAGAGGTTGGTGCCCACCTAAGGGTTAGGCTCAGGCTTAATGACTAAATAGCAGTTAAGGTGCTGCAGTTTTCCCCACGAAGACAAGACTGCCTTGCTGACTCGGTTTCTATTCGCTGGCCTCAAAGGACTACTCTGCTGTTTCCACCGGTATCAGAGCAAAGCTTGATCCAGGCAAGCTTTGGCCCTTGCTCAATCCCTCCCATCATTCCCAGCAGATCCAGGGAAGGAGTTCAGCGAGAGGGAGCCGGCACTGTGATAGCCCCGGGCACGACAAAGCGCTCCAGCGCTGAACCTGTACAATCACGCTGTCACTGGACTCTGAGTCACCCAGGACCGGACCAGCTCTCTGAATACGGCCTATTGATGAGGAGAGGAGGGGAGAGGAGAGGAGGGGAGAGGAGAGGAGGGGAGAGGAGAGGAGAGGAGGGGAGAGGAGGGGAGAGGAGAGGAGGGGAGAGGAGGGGAGAGGAGAGGAGAGGAGGGCTTTTTGAAAAGCACGGAGTCACAAGCGCGTCCCATCGATTTTCACCGGGAGCTCACGAGTGCCCACATCTGGGGGCTTTTCCAACCCTTCCCACAGGGAGCATCCATGGTAACACTGCGAACTCGAGTACTGTATTTAAGCATTGCAGTATCTTGTCTTCTCACTTAAAAAAAAAAACACTAGGCAATTTCAAGGAAAAACTTCCAGAGGACTCAAAAAAGAACAACTTTGTCTCCTAAATTTAGAAAAACGTGAAGGAAACTAAATACTCAAATCCAAATGAGGTCTGCTCTCAACAACCTTTAGGAAGCTGGTATTTTAGATGACATTTTAATATAAAAGGCAGGGAGACTTAAGACGAAAGCTGAATCTCTCTCGTACAAATCCCAGAACATACTAAGAAAGGATTGGCATCGTGTCTTCAAGCCGCTACCAGCTGATTGGAGAGCTGATCGGTAACCACTTAGGACTGAAAACGTTGAGTATCCTGAGAGATGGAACTTGTCAGCTGAGAAATTAAATAAAGCAAACGAAGGAGTCTCTGGATAAATAATGAGACCGTATTAGCAGGTTAAAGCACTACCAATAATTGAGCTGTCAGCAATCTCTCACTGCGTAGGCAGTGTGGATTCTTCAGAAGGAAAGGAAAAAAGAAAATCTATAGATCATATTTGGCTCAATCCTTTGCAACAACAGCATGCAAACGGAACTCCTAAAGTTATACAAGCTGATCAAACTTACTGGGCACACTAAGACGGAAGAAAGCTTACAAGCATTTTTCAAAAACAGCTCTGCATTGCTTCACTGGGTTTTGACCAACTCGTAGAATGGCTAAAACATTTTGGAAGGAAAAAAAAAGGTTGTAGAACAGATATTTAAGGTAAAAAATTGAGAATGTTTTAATACATTTCCTAGCTCTCTCAACTAGTTCTAGCACGTGAATTAATACATCCTTGATTCAAACCAGACAAACACTGACCGAGCAAGCTGTTGTAGATAGTTTCATCTCAATGTCAACATTACAGTCCCCAAAGTCTCTATTGGAAATCAAGGCTATCATCTCTTCTTAAGCCCACAGCTGCAGCCAGACCACCCCTCAAGCCACTTTTACCTACTATAGAGCTAAACTGAGTTGTACGAGCATCTCTATCACTCTCAGGACTTGGAAAGGCCAAAATATTTCCAGGCTTTTTTTTTTTTTTTTAAACAGAATATTGGATTTTGTCATTGAATACTCCGTTTCCTCTAGAAATCACTTTACTTTGCAAAAGATTGCTGGGGTTTTGTGGAAGAAAACTAAGAGTGCTGACTTTTTTTTTTTCTCTTCCCCAGACTTCAGTCAATTACAAAAAGTTACATTTTTCACCAGATATTTTTCCTGTGACTGATTTCCCAAGGTACTACCTACTCCTGCCAAATGCCTCTTCTACAGCCAAACCTGTTAGTAACTCAAGGTCACTCCCATCACAACTACGTAAGAATTGGGGTGCTGACCTCAAAATCCATCATCTTCTGTCATGGGACCTGGTCCTACTGGGTACTGAGCCCTCCAGTCCCACTGGCCAAAGGCAGTCTCTGCCCTTCCAGTTGTTCCGGTATTTGGGATGAAAGGTTACAATGGGATAGCAGTAGGGTGCTCAGCACCTCTTCGTGTTACTTCCCACTGGGTTTTTCATTCCCAGCTCCTGCCTTGGGCGCCAGCACGGGGTGCGGGACTCCTTGGTGCACAAGACTCCCTGGAGCACACAGTGCTGTTTCATTCGTTACGCTGCCTGCGATGCCGTTACAGGAATTAGCTCGAGTCCACCCAAGAGCCCGTCACCTGCAGATTCTCCTTGTCTCTCGCCCTGTGGAGTTTGTGTGCCAGCGAGCTCCTGGCATCATCCTCTCATCACCCTTCCCAGTGACTGTCACCTGAGAGCTCACACCTACACATAACCCAGGCTGCTCTGGTTAGGTGAAACGTGAGCAAACCAACCCCGCAAAAGCTATCGGAGCTCGCAGACGCCACCTGACCATACCGTTGCCACGTTACAGATTATGGACATGAGAAATTAAAGCAAGACATTTTCTATTTTTTTTTAGGCAGACATTGAAACAACTGACATTTGGGTGATTAAAAAAAAAAAAAAAAGAAAAGAAAAAAGGAGTTCCATGCACACACACAGTGCTATAAAGAGATTAACACTGTGATTTGCTAACAATGAAGCAAGGTATACAGCTTGCTATCTATTCAAAAGTAACACGGGGAGCTTAATTTCTGAAGAAAACACACAATTCTTGAGTCCAGTAAGAAAACCAGAGAAAAGCCCAACATCAGCCAACCTCAGAGCAGTCAACAGAAGGGACTGATGTGCCGTGCCGGGCTGCAGCCGGCCCCGCAGCACCTTTACAGCACAGAAAATGCATCCAGCTGGGAGTCCCTCTTGATCCATTCTCTACACCACTGACATATGTAATTCCCATACATTTGCTCTCGTTTACTACTTGTTGACAGATGCTGATAAATGCTCTTGAAAACCTACAGGAACGATGGCTGCTGGTGAATGCTTAAAGGTAGAGATGTCAAAAATCATTTGACTAAATATACACACACTTACATCATCTGGTTTGAAACCTCTACAGATATTACCAATACATTTATAACTGTCTCTCTGAATTATTAGCAGCCCCCAAAAAAGGGGGGGCTGAAAAAGTAACTCTGCCCCAAATTTTGAGAGATAAGCACACTGGCTCTTCTTAACTATTCCTCCGTACAAATAAGATACCAACAGGCATCCTGCCGCTTCTATATCCCGCGGGCTTTGCTTGGACACTAACATCGCAAAACACGTTATGTCTCTATTGTTTCTTCCCCCCCCCCCCCCCCCCCCCCCATATTATTTATTTTGAAAGAGTATTCGTTCAGGAATCAGAATGAAATAAAGTTTTAATTGATATCAAACCCCTTTATACACAATGAGAAACGAAACGTGTGTGTTGATAAGCATGCAATCCACGGCATCCACAGAGCACAACTTGCAGAACACTTACGTCGTTATGCCAATATAAAACGTTAGCCTAACTGTTGCCTTCACTACATTACTTTCAGCAGACTTCACCGTGGCACTTTGTGGTTTGTAGCTGTTTAAAAGGAGCTATGATTTTAAGCACGTCCCAACAAAATTTGACTGCAAAACATTTCCTAGTAAGCTGCAAACGGAACGAAATAAACCGGGCAAATTAAGCAACAAATAAGGCTGCTTTGATTTGTTGGGGATAGGGGAGTACCTTCACTCTATTTTAAAAAAATATAATTCCCACGGGCATTTAAAGAACTGTTCTACACCAGTGCCACCCAACCTTTATTTAACCCACGGACCACAGCAGTCCCCAAGAGGACCGTCTGTGAAACGCCTGCTGGCTCCCAACTGCTCCCGGCACCGCCTGGGCTGCGGGGTCAGAGTCAGCCCCAGCTACTGCGCAGCTTTTGGCAACGGGTTGTGACGAGGGTTTTCAAGGTTTTGGGGGGGTTGCCCCCCCCTTTTTTTTTGGGGGGAGGGGGTGTTCAGTGGTTGGCGTTTTTTTTTTTTTAATTATCGGTAATTAAAACTACAGAGTTGTTGTTGCTACTAAGTACGTTGTCCATTTCCCAGCTTCCTCTGCTGCACTGCAAAATAGTGGAATGTAAGATCCAGGGATTTTCCTGAAAAGTTTTAGGTAAGCCTTTAAATAAACAAAAATATTGAAGAGCCTGAGCAAAGTGATAAAATTTTACACTGGGGCTTAGATATTCAGTTTCTAACAGTCTCGTGGATATGAGGCAGGCTTGGGCCATTTAGCTCATCTACCCTGTATTTATTAACAGCTGTGAAGCGGTAGAGATCCCACACTACACCTCTGCTACACGCCAAGCACGGGGGATAACTCCTGCATCCCACCTGCAACTATGGCCTCCCGGGTCCGATACCCAAGACATGCAACCCAAGGCGCCGAACTCCAGTTCTCACTAACTTCTCCTCCCGATTATTTTCCACTCTCACGCCATCTCACCCTGCCTTGCCATTTCCAATCCGAGCTCACAGTTCTTCACTCTTGCACAGCGCAAGGTGATACGGGATGCCAAAACGTCCCAGAGCTCTGCAGTACCGCACTTGCTGACACACCCGACAAAGAAATTTGACAGATTATTAAGCAGTCTCGAACTGAATCTTTCCTACCACGAATCGGAGTTGTATTTTTTGGTGTCTCAGCCTCCAGAGACTTAAGGAGCGCAGAATATGCTACACACACTATCCTCAACATGCAGATCCTTGCCACCGCCAAAACATACTACAGGCACACCTTACCTACAGAGAAGGTGTGTAAGTGCATACACAGCAGGGCATAATCTGCAAACGGTGCGTGCGTGCATAAAAATACAAAACCCACCTTCTGTTAAGACCGACAGTAACAATCATCTGGTATGAAGACAAGGAGAGAAAAGGCGGCAGCTTTAATTTTATGAAGGTACAGGTGTGCTGTAGGATCTTTCATACCCCGAGCACACAGATCAAGGCAGTACCGTGATAGGTGCACGTTGCATGTTGTGTCCCTACAACGTAAGCACCTGGAGTTTCAATGACTTAAAGTGACATGATTGTCTAAACGGAGAGTATTTAAGTCATATATAAGGTACAAAACCACACATACTATCACACGTTTGCTCTTTGCCATTCCCAATGGAAGAGACGCTGAAGAATCTAGTTCTTCATCCCAGATATTAAATGCAAATCTCATCATTTTAGTGGGCTTTGGATCAAACCTCTAGACTCAGAGGTAACCCTCAATCACCCACAGGTATCAGGAATTTCCACGCACAGGAGACACAAGGTAGACGGCCTTTAATTTAGTTTCTTTTTCCCAGATGGGAACCCGATGAAACAGCCTGTGCTTTTTTTGGAGCATGAAGAGGAGTTCATTGTTAGATGATCTCCCACACACTGAAAATCAATGGTTTCATTAAAGCTGATGGGTTTAGCCTCCAGAAACAGGGCAAATTCTCTAAGATAACAGTGAAAGCGGTCCCAAACAGATTTGCAACATTTAAAAGTAGAAAAAAAAAATTACCAAATGCAAACACATGAATTCAGAAAAGTTGTTAAAAACGCCTGGTTTCGTAGCTACAATCTTTGATCTCTGTAAAATCAGCTATCTTAAATTGTTAGGCTGTAGGGTTAATTGATAGCATCTATTTAAAGGTTCTCTTTGTTTCCCAGAGGTCCTCAACATTATGGGGGAAAGAAGAGAGGTGTTAAAAAAAAGATCTGGGAAACGATTTACGTCAACTATAAAGCTATAAAAATTCTGGCTCCTGCTTCACCTTGCCTTCCAGTGCTATGGCACCACTGAACTGAGTCCCTGTTTGTTCCACTCGTACACGACTGAGAGCACGGCAGCCTGCGGAGACTCACACGTGTGATGCTGGGTGCCCACCGCGAGCAAGAGTCTCGATAGCTCCACAGCAAAACATGTAACGAGAGCGCTTGCTTAGGTGGAAATACAAGTAGTTCTCGTTGCTTCCAATTTCTCTGAAAACACTGAAATCCTCCTAATACTGCACCACATTCAAAAGCAAGAGAGTTTCTCGAAGGCAGACTCTTCACATCTCCAGGGTGCTTGGCATTTTCCTGCCACCGTATGAAACCATAACAGGTCCTAGAACGGGAGCTTGCTTGGGTTTGGCTGCATGAGAGCCATCTCTCGTCTCCCAAGTCCAGTCTGAAATAGAAATACCCTCATGGTGAGTACTGGAAGAAGTGCAACCACTAACATGCAGCCCGCCTCCCCCTACCTATGCAGACAAGCAGTACATATTTTGGGGGGCTTTTCTAGGAAGCTTAGAAAAGGCAAGTATTCGACACCCACTGAACTTCAGCAAAAATTATGCGCTTATTTTCTATTTGACAGCAAATTTTTAATACGTTAATTTTTTCCTCAATTCACACCCTATGGATTGTGAGATGCAATTCTCTGTCTGCTTTGGGTCAAGTCCTGCTGAGAGCCACATCAAAGTGTTAAATACAGATTAGGAAGTCAAAACTTGGCCTGCAACACGGCCGGACAGAGCCCGACGATAGGGCCTGACAGATGCCCCACATGCGTACGGCAGAGCCTGCCAGAATGAACTCTGCACAATAGCAGAGAGACAGAAAAGAATAAAAGCTGCATGCTCCCAGCCAGCCTCCTGTGTCTGCAAAGGAAAACAGAGATCAACTGAGAAACGAGCTTTTTGCAGCTTTTCCAAGTGGCTTCCTTTTTATTGTTAGAGAAGCAGGGTAAGGAGATCCAGGGCCCCAGGTTTAGTGCTGTCCAAGGGGAACTCAGATCACAGAAACAAATGCAAGAGTGGTACTCTGCGAAAGCCATGTTTGTGAACTTTTTGCCTTCATCTACTGTTGGCCAAGTAATCCATGTTTCTCTGTCCCTGGTAGCGCATCATGTTGTGCCCCTGGGCTCACAGCAGAAGCCCAGAACACTCGTCGTCGCTACAGACATTGAATTTGATACGAATAAACAGAGAGGCTTCACCGCTGCGACAGCTTACCAACATCTCTGCTGCAGTTCGGGTGTCAGTGGGCTGAGACCGCTGCTCACCACAGAGCTCAAGAGCCTCCATCTCTGCTTTAAAGTCGAAAGATGTCTGGTGCACCGTCATATGCTTACACCATTATGTCCTTTTCACAAGGACATCTTAAGATCTGTGCTGGTACAGCTCCCAGCACAGTGGCAGTCTGTGAGCAGGGCTCCTGTTTACCATAGCAATACAAATAACAACAAGTGGCTGAGCAACAGATGGCCTGGAAACATTTCTGATGTTTTCAGTAACAATAACCTTATTCAGACACTCTAGTTAGACTTTCCAAATCATGGTCTAAGGGCATTTACCAGATAATACCTTCCACACAAACTTTGACACAGGCTGTGCTCTGGTCAACGTTCATTTAATTCTAACATATATCATCATATATAAATGGATTAACCAATATGCACAGTGGATAACTTCACAGTCAATGCTCAGATTGCGATCTTCAAAGAAGAGCCTGCCTCTGCCAGTACAATTAGTAACAGTCGTGCTGTTCTGTTAAGGTAGCAGAGGTTGTATTGCTAAAACCCCTGGACTGCTTTGAAAGTCTCCTTCAAACATCCAGAATTATTTTGCAAAATTCAAACGTGCAGATTTTTCTTTGCGATTTCACTGCTCGGGGGAAAAAAAGTTCGCAAAAGTGGTTCAATCAAAAAACAGAACCTCGTTCTATCTTCCACGGTCATCTTTGCCTTGCTTTTTCAATCCCACATGGCTCAGAATCCTTCCTCTATTGTTCTATAAGACACAAAACCAGTATAAGTGCCACTGAGATTTTTGATCAGGACCTAAAACAAGAGCAATAATTAGGATCTCTGTGAGGAGGAGTCTAGACCATCTTTTGACCAACTCGCGGCGAGTGGGACATCGTTGCCTGTCTCAGAGCAGTCACACGTATAACTAGAATGACAAAAAACAAGCATTGTTCCCTCCAGGAACATTATTGCATCGGAGACTTGAATTTTCACTACCACCTGGGACCGTCAAGGTTCAGCAGAAGGTTTACGATCTTTCTAAGTAAGCCTTGACTTTGTTTTGCATAAAAAATGGGCCTATTTATGGTTTTGCATCAAAGTCATGTGAAACGTGTGGTTTTGCATGGCTTCAATTAGAGACAAGCCTGAGGCACAAAAAGTTCAGATCCTGATCTGGATCCAGACCCACCCAAAGCTGAGGGACATTTAGGCTAAGGCACTTGGTTCTTGTCCATCTCCGATTCCAGCATGAAAGCCAGGTGGGACTCGCTGTCAGCAAACCCCCCGCTCCTCCCCAGATTTCTGCAGCTTTTCCAACTTGACATGGCAGCAGCAGCAAGAGGGTCCCTATGGCTTCTGATGGGATCTGAAACCCGTAAGACACTGTTTTGAGCCCCCGCAAACCAAAACCACGGCGTCTTCCCAGCTCTCACAATTAAGCTTTAAACCATAAGGAAAAAAGAAAACCCAAATTAACAGCCATATTGACAGTTTTATAGACCCCTGAGGGCTCTGCCTACATCCAAAGAAGACAGTGGGGCTTTTTTAAATTAAAGTGAATTAGTAATCAAGTTCCTAAGAAGGATTCATTTAATATATTAAAGGGCAGAATTCAAAACAATTTCAAAAGTAATCCTTTGGCCATAAACCGTTCTCTGTACAGTGGAAAAATGGAACATTGTCATTCTGATGCTTGTCTTAATTGGCATTCAGTTGTTTTCCTCTTTTAAAGTAATTGTTTATTACGTTAGTGGGCATCATCTTGCAGTAAACTAGTGTTGCCATCGGCTTCATTAGGAGCAAGATAAGTTCCTAATTCTTTTCCGATAAATCCAAGGGCTTACTCGGTTAGTTTTTGCAACAAGAATTAGGGAGAAACAATTAGAAGTAAATTGGATCCTGCCGAGCCGCTGAAGGAACCGCGATTCCCACCCTCCTCCTCAGCCTTCGAGTCCACCAAACACACCGAACAAACTTTTGGCTTTCTATATTTCGCACCCCACGTACAGCATGGTTTCAGGAGTCTGTTCCCATGACGCGGGGTGAGCGCTCAGCTCACGTTAGTTAGCAGAGCTCCATCAGGCCCAGGCTCTAGGGCAAAGTATTTTACAGGGCTTAAAGTCACAGTTTAGCAGTACAGATATTCTCACAAACAAAGTTAAAGTCAATTCTGCAAACTCTTTTGAGTGTTCCTATCAAACTCAATGCAGCTACCATTAAACGTGACGACTTGCAGACTCCTAAAATGCCATTCCCTTTAACACGATTTCCTATGGTAACACACAATTCATTGGAAGGCCTTTGCACCTATTTAGGAACAGACAGACGTTCAAACTAACTTCAGTGGAGCCATGACAGATTATACCAGCAAAGGTTCGGCTGCTCTGTCGTTTGGGTGTGTTTCTAATTCATGTCATTTCATGCTTTCAGACCATGGTTGCAACTTGGTGAGGAAGGGAATATTTGCCCTTCTCCTCGTTTCACATTTCTCCTTCCAAGCTTTCTCCCCCCTGCCTTCCCCATTCTGTGCTAGCGGAAAAACAAAATCTTGTTAGTCTTTCGTGAAAAACAGAAAGAGAGAGGGAATCATCTGACTCTAGAGGGAGAGGCGTGTGGTCATGGCACTCATTTGGGATGCTTTAGAGTGGAGACCGACTGCACACTGGACACTCTCTGAGACCAGAGATGGGCACACGCCTGCCCCACAGTAGCTCCTTCTCCATTCCCACTCTTCAAGAGGTCTAGCGAGTGCTTAAAAACAAACAGATCAAAAAGCAAACAAACAAAAACCCAACAGTCCTCCACTACCACCCCCCAAATAAGCCCCAAGCATTTGAACTTGGCTCTGCCACGCTCCAAGCAAGTGTCCTAATGCCCAACAGAGGGTAGTTACGCAGATGAAGTGGAGGAACTCAGGGAGGATCTGGAGATGTCTGGTTACAGCTTTTCCCCTGGGGCCCGGGAAACCCATCCCTTCCTTGAGGCAGGGAGCTGCCCTGCTCACGGCAGAGGGGACAAGCACTTTCTCCCCCTACTTCCAACCAGGAATTCCAGCTGGAGTCAGGAAACTTCTCCTAGCAAATATGACGTGCTCCCAAGAAAAGTCTGTTTTGTCCAACTGCCAGGGCCCAACGCTAAGTGTGTCGTTTAAAAAAATTGAAGCTTGTCTGTTAGGGCTCAAGATTTTTTTTTTCTTATTGCTTTCCCCATATACTTTACGAACACAAAATTCAGAAAGATTTACCAAAAGATTTAATTAAGAGGCTGGAACTATTCTGGTACAACCGCACTGAAGAGCGGCAAACACATTACTGTTTTCATGAGCACACCAAGGTTTTCCATTATGCTAGCTGATGTCTCTGGAGTTTAGGACTTTCCAGGGCACAATGTTAGGTACTAAATGCACAACTCAGGGCTACAATATTCACACTACGCAAGTAAAAATCTAACAGATAATCTCTTTTCTGTCACTTCTTGTCACATTGGTTCTCAGAAATACCCAATTATCATTGCACATTATATTTTAATCGCCATTCAATGCAAACATAATCAGCTTTAGTGAACAGTCATATTTATTATTCCTATAACTATGCTCTTCTCTTCCCCCCAAAGCATAACCAAAGTTGCACTGTTCAAACCAATCTCTTTCGAAAGTCAGGCAAAGTGCCTCCTAAAGACACCAAAATAACAGTATTTAAAAGAATCTTATTCCACTTTTTTTTTTTTTTTTTTTTTTGCTTGTTTCAATGGGGAGCATCTTAGCGTGGAACTAAAATAAGTCAACACCACGAAGCACAAAAGATTGCAAGGATTTTCTGCAGCATGGGCTTGTCAAAGCAAGTAGGCAGCCTTTGTGTGCTCCGGCACAGCGGGAGCATTCCTCCAGGTCTGAGCGGCGGAGCACCCCCGGCCGCGGCTGCCCTGGGCGCCGGGGTTCCCACACCCAAGGCGGTGGGAAGAGGAGAAAGCAGAGCTGCAGAAGTAGCGTTGTAAATGGGATGAACTGGTCAACACGCTTCTTAGGAAATGCATGGCTTCCAGGAAGAATCACGTGGAAAGATTTACAATACCTCCACATCAAAGGGTTTGACATTGGCTATACTGGTTCTTTCAAAAGAAAGCCACGTCTGTCCCCTATAGCATCAGCTCTACTGGCTCAGGAAGGAGCGCACAGACATTGCTGAGAATCCTGTATGTCATACAAAAGTCTGGTTTAGCTATTGATTTGAAAAGGAAAAAAAAACCCACAACAAATAACCCAAAAATAATTTAAATACAATCCCCATTTTCCTTTTCTCCATTAAGGATGCCTCAATTTAAGTCTCAGTCTTGCAAAGTGTTCTGATAAATTATCAGGTTTCCCCAGTTAAAACTTGCTGTTTCTATTTTCCCTTAACACCTTGCACCGAGGCAGCTTTAAGGATCACGCCTGCGTTAGGAGCGTGAATGGGTGACCCTCCGGTACACGCTGACCCAAAGATAAACTTTGACCTGATGTTTGCTAATAACACTTCTTCTTAAGATGCCTTGTTTCTTTTATGAACTACCGCCCGATTCTAGGATCTAGAAGCTGACATGCATTAATATACATCTCTGGGTGCCCTTTGACTTGGCCATCAAGACCCTTTGACCCCAGACTTGATTCCTAAACCCTGTCAATTGTTTGCAAGTGGAAAAAACTTATTTTCTAGTAATAATTAATTTTGGTCATGTTTTATTAAGCACTTCTCCTCTCTTTTTAACTTGTCCTCATTTGAATTTGGGTATAACGGATGCTTATTTCATTTAGTCATTTTCCAGAGTACAAAAAAAAAAATACCTAAAGATACTCCTTTAGAGCTTAATCCTTTGTTTTCAAGCTTTGTAAAACTCCCAGTAATACTCAAGTGCCTTGACATTTCAAAAAAAAGTGCCCCGTGAACAATAACATATTCTAAAAAGCCTCCTTTTGCGCACTGCTTTTCAGATTTATCCGTATATTTCTACAGCTTCACAGCTTTTTTCAGATAACCTTACAGCACACTTCAGATGTGACCCCACAGCCACAAAAGCCGGTGGCAAAACTTCCATCAGTTCCCACGTCAGCAGGATCCAGCCCCTCGGCTGAGGCACTCGGTGCCAGTTTCTAGCCAATGCTAGATATTTTTAGACTTACTTCTTGAAAGGAGACATGTCTGTGTCTACGCAAGAAAGTATATATATTTTATTTCATTTAAAAATGCATATACATATATTCCTACACTCTGTACCCTCTGTTTTAGCAGCCATATACACATACTGTGTACTAAAGGAGAGGGCGAGGAGCCCGCCGCCAGCCCATCCCCGCCGGCCGAGGCACGCTGCCGCTTCCTGGTACATTCCGAGATGGAAATTTCTAATTCCTGGAATCATGTTACATTATGGCAGGAATTGCTGCACTTCTGCCTGTTTTGCATCAGGACTGAGAGATCGCACAAAGAGAACGAACGCTTTCCAGCGCTTAGATGATGTATCAAGTGTACATGGCACACATAGCATTATAGCAATCAGCGTCTGGTAAGGAACACCATCAAATAAAAGGCCTCCAGTCTCAAGAAGGAGCACTGGGACACAGCAAATGAGGGGTTTTAGCAAAACGAAGCAACTAGCCTTTATTTTTGCTCATAAAATGCAGTACAGCCTTAGCAATTATGATGTTATATTCTTAGAGCTGCTCTGTTTTCTTGCTTAACAAAAACTATTTCCCAAAAGCTCCAAGAAAATGCAGTTAAAAATTAAGTTTTGCACTTAGAAAAAAAATCAAATCCACACACCACCAGCCAACACTCCCTGAAGAAATCTAAGGGCAGGGACACATCGAGCAGTTGCGCCAACAAGGAGAGGCAGAAGCCAGTACAGGAGACGACGTGCTCAGGTTCCACTTCTTGCTGCAGCGGGTGAACGCGACTCTGATTTGGGGTGGTGGAAAAGCCAGAGGAGAAATTTTGTGCTTCCAAGCGTCCCACCGCTGCCCTGAGGGGTGCATCCAAAGCACTTGCATCCCAAGCGCTCGCCCCACATCCCAGGTCCCCAGGCTGACAAGTGGGAGCGTTTCCTTCCCTGCTGTGTGCCAGGGGCCAGCCCAGGGCACCCTCCAGCCTCGAGGCACGTTCGCCCCGTGGACACCGGGGCCTCGGTCACACAGAGAGCATCTAGGAAACCCTACCAGACAAACAGCAACAATCATGGGTTGTTTGGGGTTTTTTTTAATCCTTATGCATGCCTGAAAAGAACCAAAATGCTCTTTCCTGCTTCCAGAACAGAACATAACCCTGAAAGGACTCACCCAAAACCCACCTTGTTTGGGGTATGGGCCTGATTGCTCCCCTGGATCAGGCGATCAGACAGATTTCTGTAGGACTAAACCATGAGTAGAGACAACTGCAGCAAAGAGAGAAGACCTGCTCCAAGCGAGGCCCTTGCGGGCAGCATCCATCCTGCTGTACTGCCGTACTCTGCAGCCAGGGCTCGCTTTGTTTGAAACTAAAGTCTACGGAAGAAGCAAAGCTCCCTGAAGCTCATGGGACTGAGACTGGGATGCTGGGGCAGATATCCCGACTCTCCAGGTTTCCCCAGAACAGGGTATTCAAACACCGAGCTGTTTTTCAAATGCACGTTCAAATAATAGATAACGCACACCGCAGGGCTTTACAGTAATGCTTTCTGTTTTCTTTTCCCGGCTCAGCTGACTCCATCCAGCCATCCTTTCTTTGCTCCATTCACAACACGGAGACTACTGCTTCCTTTTTCAGTCCTACACTCCAAATTTTAAATCAGCAGAGCCTATTGAACTGGTACGCTACCCAACACCACAGTGAACAACCCCTCTGGGATACGCACTAACCTTCCTTGCTCCTGGCAAATACAGCTGCTCCCGGGGAGTTAGAACAGAGCGCTTCCCATTTGCAGCGGGAGGAAGAAGTTTAGATAATATTTAGAAACAGCTGAAAAAAAAAAAAATCAAAGGAGAGAGACAATGAAACCAGACCAGCTAGTGAACTACACCAAACAGGATTTCCACTGCCATACATCCTAGTCCGAGTCCAGCTGGAGGTATGGGGCAAGGCAGCTTGCACCAGCTCAGGCTTCATGCCCTTTCTAGAAATCCTCCATTTTCAGCCGATGTAATGATACTGATGAACAGCCTTGCTATATTCAGAGGGATCCTTATAAAAGCCTTACCCTCATCAAGTTTTAATATTAATACAGTTCTCCTGTAACGGGTCTGGTCCAAACTCTTGAAACCAAACAAAATCAATGAATGGATTTAACGCCAACGGACTATAGATAAAACACCAGGAGGGACCCACACCAAATAAGAAAGAGGTAATTGGTTCTGTACAGTTATTCCAGCTGGAATTCTTAGACAGTGAAGTGTTCGCATAGTGCCATTTTTTCTATTAGTATGTAGCTTTGAAACTGTGCTATGCCTGACATATACAGGAATTCCTCTTCTTTTCTTCTCCTTTAAAAAAAAAATACAGCAGCCACTATAAAAGAAAAAGTTGATATTTCTTCTTGTATGATGGCAGAACCCTTCATACAAGCACAACCACACTGAATACTCTTTTAGATTATTTGTTAGACTGAAATTCAAAGGAGGGTGCAATGTAGCCAGGAAAAAAAAAAGTCCCTCTGGTTAAAATTTAGCATGTAAGACCTCAACAAAAGTGATTTTTGACCGTGCCAATGCTTTTGTTTTCTCAACAACAGCGACAAAAAATTATTTCTTCCTTCTCCCCCACAGTAAACCATTACCAGCTGTTGATGAGTACTTTTTAACATGCGTTAAGTCATATTGTATGTTGTCCATTTCATGTGTGTAGAGCATTTTTTGCTACAAATTCTTTACCATGTTATACCAATAAATCCAAGAGTACCGCCCAATCTTGTAGTACAGCTTAGGGCTTATTAACACAAGTGGGATTCCACCAAGCAGGATTGCGCTGGAGACTAAAGTTACTTTTACGCAAAGGGGATCGCAGCATTCACGCTCCAACCAACGCAAAGCCTGTCGGCAGATTTCGCCCATCCAGAGCAACAGCCACTCTTTCCAA
The DNA here is from genome assembly GCF_965638725.1 of Aptenodytes patagonicus. NCBI lineage: Eukaryota > Metazoa > Chordata > Aves > Sphenisciformes > Spheniscidae > Aptenodytes > Aptenodytes patagonicus. Next base: position 3,396,055 of record NC_134954.1, read on the forward strand.
TTAACATCCATTACGCATTAAAAAAAAAAAAAAGATACAAGTAATGTTGTAAAACTTCATGTATTTCAAGATGGTTCTCACCACACACTTCTGTCCATGTGTCTGTTATTACACAGTTCTCTGCATCAGCTGGATCAAGACTAGAGCACTTCTCTCACATTGCAAATTCACTGTTATCTCCTTGTTTCAATAACGGTGACAATTCGGTGTGACTATGAAGATAAACTCAGGGATGTTTTCTTACGCCAGGACCTTAAAATATGCCTGTTTATGGGCACATCCATTTGTGCAAATAAAAATCGTGTATTTGTTTTGTATGTGTAAATTCAGGCCAGTGGAAAATTAAGCCCCATGGGGATAATTTAACCAACAATACAAAGAAAATTGTGAGGCAAATCTGAAACTTTGTCCTTAATTTACCCTGTTAGGGCAAAATAAGGCAGGAATCTCATACCATGTGTGCTACAACGCTTAGGTACAACAGCATATGTTAAGTAAGGAGAGTTGCAGCCTCGGCTCTTAATCTCATTGTTTATTGTGGTTTAAAGTCTGACCCTTAACATTATATGTGGTTTAAAACTGTATTTGGAGGAAGGAGAGCGAAAACAACTCTCCTAGGTTTGTAAATGTGTTTGTCTTTAAGGTTTGTTCCAGAGGAAACCATGCGTGCCTTAGCTTGCTCCATATGCAAACCCTTACACGATTTTTAAACATGCTAATGCTCACATTCTGCGTCTCAGGTTAATCACGAAGGGTTTTTTGTTGGTTTTCTACTAGCAGCTTGCCTACAATCCTCCGACCGACCACCCTTTATGTATATATGTTGAATAATTATGAAGCAGCGAGTATTTATCACCTTTTCTGAGCAGTAAGCAGAAAGAAATACAATACTATTACTTCCAGCTACTGGCTTTCCCAAGATAATTAGATAACACAGTGGACTGAAGCCTTGGTTAGTCCAATGCTGTTCAAGTTAAGTGATTGACATGCCTCTGTCTGGCTGCTCTATTAACTGTTTCATTTTGTTGCTATTTGCAGTTTGCTTGGCTAATACTCCGAACAAATACAGACTGTTTCTTTAGCCCCTTTTTTCTCTTTGACCTTCTCCTGCCCATTTTCTTTGAGTCACTTCAAACTGCCTTGAAAAGGCCTGTTGAATGCGCACAGTCCATCAGAGTCCCAGGTTCATCCCATTCCTTGCCCTGAATGCTTTACTTCAAAGATGGGCCGCATTCTTTAATTGCCCTTTGAATTAATATCAAAGGGTCACAATGCGAGTGCCAGAAGAGAAAGAGGCTTTAATGAAGCAAAGAGCTGCCATTCATTTGCAGATAAGCACGTTTTTATGCCTGACTGGTCACCACGGCTAAATGCTTCGTGAAGAGGAGGCAGGGCGAGGCAACGAGACTTTTACTTAAGTGGTGATTAGTTCAAACAAACAAGAGTAAACAAATAAAAAACAACACAAACATCCCGACAACAGAAAATAAGTGAATATGGCTGACTGTGTTAAAAAACCACCATCATCCTATTGTGCCGGTAAGGCCATTAACCCTTTGCAAAACGCTGGGGCTCAAGCTTTGCAGAGCTGCAGCTCAGGCTCTGCTCCAGCCCCCCTGCTCCCCTTACCTTCCACAAAAAAAGAACATTTTGGGGGTTAAACTTTCACCCGTAGTCCTAGCCCAAAGACACAAGTTCTTTTAACACAGTTGTCTCCAAAAATCTGACTTTGCAATAAGGAATAAAGAAAAGGAATCAGCAAGTTAACTTTGCTTATTTTTTTTCTGAGGCAGAGCACGTTCGGTGGTTTGCGTTTCAGTGCCTGTGTACTAACAAACTCTATACTTAAGTTATTTATTGATTTACATTTTACTAACGCATTCAGTACTGTGTTAAAATGTGCGAGTGTTCGGCTTTCTTAATTGCCTAAAGGTGTCCGATACTCTGTTTTAAATTTCAATACTCGGGGATCATGTTTGCTTGACTGGCTGGTTTTGCTTATTTGAAACCTATGAAGCTGCACGAAGAAAACTTACTCAGCTTCTTAATCCTACCTATGGAGTCTTCTATTTTCTCTTTAAAATACCAAGAATATAAAATAAAAGTGACAAGCTTTAACATATATTGTTATACAATTACAGCCACGATGCAAGTATACAGGAACAAGAAGTTCACAGGTGTCCTCTTTATAAATTCTGACTTATCATTTATAGACTCAGGCTTCTCTTTGCACAGAAATAACAACTTACTTAACAAACACAAGGTTGTTTTATTGCAGTAGAGTTATCCCCCCCATGAAAGAGGATTAGCTATACTCATAACAGTGTAGAAGTGCCTTATAAGTGCATTCACATCGGGAATTGTGCTGGTATCTCCCATAACTAAGCAGGTTGTAGGGGTACAAACAGCCCGGAGAAACACAGACCACATTTTTAGCCCCACTTCAAAAAGGATTTCTCATTAATATTGCATACACTTAAGCCTAACCCTGCGTGCAACCTGTCACGAGACTTTCCCTTACTGACACTTCCTCTGATGCCTCCCCCCCCCCTTTTTTTTTTTACCCCTCTGCCACTACCCTACTCCTGCCTTGCTCAGCAAGAGCACTCATCGCCCCATCCCCGGCTCTGAATCTTTATTACTCACCAGAATGTGAAGAATTTTGACCTTAAACATCCAGCTGGAAACTCGGTACTGACAAACACTGGAAAAGCATCTCGCATTTGTGAAGCGAAGAAGCGTAGTAATGAAAAACGTGCAAGAGAAGAGTGGAAAGATGTCAGCTGCAGAAGAGAGACAGAAGCGGCTTGGAAGTTTCGGTGCCAACACTAGCATAGCTAAATTACATCTTTTTCAGAATATAAAGCCACATGTCAAGCAGCCTGCTAGGAAACGGCTCACTTGTACTGCCCGAAGTTAACAGTACTACTGAAACTTTAGGTGTTTTTTTGAGCTGGCCTGATTTGCGATCCTACTTTAACACTAGTCAAGACCCTAGAAACTCTGGATTAACTCTGAGATTTATTTCAGTAAATGTCAAACACCACCAAGGCTGTACCGTTCTTCTAACACCTGATGCTCTCCCGTTTTGGAAGTGTTACATTTTCTAATACCTTTTTCAAAAAAATATTAGCTAATTTCCCTGTATTTTCCATATTTCAGATGATTAATTTCAGTCTCCTTCAAATGTTCACAGACAGTTCTGTACATTAGGCTACGTTATACTATTAGCTGTAATGAAAGACACACTGCCCCGTTTGAATGCCTCTTCTAGAAACCACAGCGCAGCTGACTTCTCTGCAACGGCGGCCTCGGTAGAGTATCAGGAGTGAATCTGCATCACACTACATTTAGAAATAGCGACTTATACACCACCTCCACTTGCGTAACAAGAATGTTTTCCACGTGCGTACACGCAGTGGGCTTAAGAGCGAGGCTGCAGGGACGGCGAGCCGAGCAGCAGACTGGCACGTGGCACGAGCTCAGGGCTTGAGACGGCAAAGCCGCACTTCGGGGCTTGCTTCGAGGCGGGGGGGGGGCTGGCTGCTCGGCCGGCTCACAGCACCAAACCACGCACCAAAGCGGCCTCCTCCATGCCACGACCTCACGGAAAAACAGGGGGCAGGTCAAGCCAGGCGCCACCGGGTTTGTTAGCTTCACAAGCAAGAGATGAGGCTCAGATACAGACATGAGGGCCCCAAAGCTGGTACAGCCCCAACCTCACCACCAGGAAGGACCTCACGGCCATTCACAGCCACGAGATAGACATTACAGGAGCTGAGACCCTGCATTTTGACCCACACCAGGTCAAAACTAATGCAAGTCAAACACATCAACCCACTCGCTAACTGCCACAATTATTACATTATTAGAATAATCACCGAACACGTGGACTATCCTCTCTTGACTAGCAGTACAATGGTGTTCGCAGGTTGTGCAGATCTTC